>NC_138231.1:23030298-23050298 GCF_964197995.2 Scardinius erythrophthalmus
AGCACCGGCCGCTCCTCACCCTCTACCTCCTGGGACAGGACCGCGCCCATCCCCCTGTCCGACGCGTCGGTCTGTAGGATGAAAGGGAGAGAAAAGTCAGGGGCATGTAAGAGCGGTCCGCCACATAAAGCAGCCTTTATCTGGGTAAAAGCCCGCTGACACTGCTCCGTCCATTGGACCGTATCTGGTACCTCCTTTTTAGTTAGATCAGTCAGTGGGCTGGCGAGGTCCGAATAATTAGGCACAAACCTTCTGTAATAACCCGCCAGCCCCAGGAACTGTCTAACCTCCTTTTTGGTCTTGGGTCTCGGACAAGTCGCAACCGCTGCTGTCTTATCAATTTGGGGACGCACTTGTCCATGACCCAAGTGGAAGCCCAGATATCTTACTTCCACCCGCCCAATTGCACACTTCTTCGGGTTGGCCGTGAGCCCAGCTCGTCTCAGCGTCTTCAGGACAGCCCGCACCTGCTGCATATGACGCTGCCAGTCACCACTATAGATGATGATATCATCCAAGTAGGCAGCGGCATATGCAGCGTGCGGTCGGAGAATCCTGTCCATCAGACGCTGAAACGTTGCCGGAGCCCCGAACAACCCGAAAGGAAGAGTGACAAATTGGTGTAACCCAAACGGCGTGGTGAAAGCTGTTTTTTCTTTGGATAATGGAGATAAGGGGATCTGCCAATATCCCTTGGTTAAGTCCAATGTCGAATAAAATCGAGCAGTACCCAGCCGATCAAGCAATTCGTCAACCCTTGGCATTGGATAAGCGTCGAACTTCGACACAGCATTCACCTTCCTGTAATCTACACAGAACCGGATCGAGCCGTCCGTTTTAGGAACTAAAACTATCGGGCTCGCCCAGTCACTGTTAGATTCTTCTATTACTCCCAACTCCAGCATCGCCTCTAATTCGCTTTGCACAACTTTCTTTTTGTGCTCTGGCAGTCGATACGGCCGGCTGCGAATCACCACGCCCGGCTCTGTCTCAACGTGGTGTTGAATGAGGTCCGTCCGACCAGGCAGGGGCGAGAACACATCAGCAAAATCTGCTTGTAAATTATGCACATCAGTGAGCTGGGATGGCGAGAGGTGGTCTCCCCCAGCGGCCAGGGCGAGAGATTTCGTTTTGACATTCGCCTCTGGACCGAGATCCTCCTCTCCACTCACTACCATCGCCAGCATCACTGATTCCACCTCAGACCATTTTTTAAGCAGGTTGAGGTGGTAAATTTGATGTGCCCCGCCCCTATCTGTTCGTATTACCTCATAGTTAAGATCCCCAATTCGCCGTGTAACCTCAAAAGGTCCTTGCCACTTTGCGAGTAATTTTGAGCTAGAGGTAGGAAGTAATACAAGCACTTTCTCTCCCGGTGTGAATTGACGCAGTCTAGCCCCCCTGTTGTACAGCCGACTTTGCTTGTCCTGAGCCTGTAACAAATTCTCCCGTGACAGCCGCCCCAAAGTGTGGAGTTTTGTTCTCAGGTCCAGGACATACTGAATTTCATTTTTACTAGCTGAAGGTCCGTCCTCCCAAGTTTCCCTAAGGACATCTAACACCCCGCGGGGCTGACGCCCATAGAGAAGCTCGAAGGGGGAAAACCCCGTGGAGGCTTGCGGGACCTCCCGTACAGCGAACAAGAGGGGTTCTAACCACCGATCCCAATTTTTGGCGTCTTCTTGTACGAACTTTCGAATCATGGATTTCAAAGTGCGGTTAAATCGTTCGACCAGCCCGTCTGTTTGTGGGTGATAGACACTGGTCCGGATCGATTTAATGCCCAATAATCCGTAAAGTTCGCGTATCGTTCGTGACATAAACGCCGTGCCTTGATCGGTGAGAATCTCTTTCGGGATTCCCACCCGGGAGATTAGCTGAAACAGAGCGCTCGCCACACTATTTGCGGAAATATTGCGAAGCGGAACTGCTTCAGGATATCGCGTTGCGTAGTCCACCAGGACTAAAGCAAAGCGATGTCCCCGTGCTGACCGTTCTAATGGCCCGATGAGGTCCATACCAATTCGTTCGAAGGGGACCTGCATCAACGGAATAGGGCACAATGGTGCTTTTGGGGTGGCCGGTGGATTCACCAACTGACATTCACGACAAGACGCACACCACTTGCGTACATTCTCGTGAATGCCCGGCCAAAAGAATCGGGCCATGAGACGGTTTAGTGTCGCGGTTTGTCCTAAATGCCCGGCCATTGGATTAGAATGAGCCGTCTGGAAAAGCATTTCCCGACGGCTTTTAGGTACCAACAACTGAGTTGTATCCTGCTTTGATTGGGCATCTTGGGTTACCCGATACAACTTATCTTTTATGATTGTAAAATACGGATAGGTGAGCGGTTGGTCCGTGTGGAGAAGCTGGCCGTCGATAGAGCGAACCTGATCAAAGGCATGTTTCAGCGTGTCATCCTGGGACTGTTCCAGGGGAAAATCATCGCGCTCTGTGAGGATGGTTCTCTCCAGTGTGCTCTGTTCCCCTGAACCAGTACCCAGAGGTTCCGGATCAGCTTCTCCCAACTGAGCAATCGCCACCTTCCTCTTATCCTTTTTTACCCAAGAAGCATCCGCACATAAATGACCCAATAACTCATTAAACGCTGGCCAATCTGTCCCCAAAATCAGCGGATGCCGGAGGTGCGGGTTAATCGCCACCTCCACACTATGCTTTTGTCCCCTAAATTGAATATCCACAGGCATTACCGGATAATTCACCACTTCCCCGTGCACACACCGTACCTTAACCATGCGGCCATTATCTAATGCCTTAGGTTGAATCAGGCTTTGGTGGATAGAGGTTTGGTTACAGCCTGAATCCACCAGAGCCTGAAAAGTACCCCCCTTTATACTCACGGGTATTTGGTACAGGCCAGCTTGATCGGGGGCAGCTTGCGGCGCGTCGGGGACCCGGATCAGCGTCCCCACCTCCATCACCGGACACCGGTCGATAAAATGACTCGGGTCCCCGCAGCGCCAACAAGCCGGCCCGGGCCTCCCCGCCGCTCCAGTGGCAGGAAGCGGGTCAAGGGATTGGCGTGGAGAGAGAGGCAGCGCAGCCTGGGGAGAGAATCCCCCCCTCGATGGGCCCCCTCCCCGGGGAAGAGGCCTGGGGGAAGATACCGGTTCTGCGGCACCCCCTGTCCTCCACCTTGGAGCTGGTCTCGGTGGCAGATTCCCCCGGTACCTGGGAAGGGGAGAGGGCTTAGGAGGGGGGTTAGAGAGAGAGAGAGAGAGAGAAGCAGATGGTAGGGGTTCGCCGACCCCCGGGCACGCCACCATTTGGTCCTCCGCCAGCTGGATGGCCTGGTTCAGCGACGTCGGGCGGTGGCACTGGACCCACTGCGCGGTCTGCGCTGGCAACCGCGCCACGAACTGCTCCAGCACCACACGATCGATGATTTCCTCGACGTCGCTTCCGTCGGCCATCAGCCACTTGCGGCACGAGTCCCGGAGCTGTTGGGCCATGATGAAGGGTCGACCAGACTCCTCGAGGTTCAGCGTCCTGAACCTCTGGCGATGTTGTTCTGGAGTCCGGCCAACCCGCTGGAGAATGGCCCGCTTGAGATCCTGATAGACCAGGAGATTCTGGACTGGCAGTTGGTGCGCGGCCACCTGCGCCTCTCCGGACAGCAGGGGTATCAGCCGCATTGGCCAGTCCGTCGAGGGCCATCCCCGGTCCTCAGCCGACCTCTCAAACAGCTCCAGAAATGCCTCTGGGTCATCCTGGGGCCCCATCTTGTTGAGAGGTATCGGCGAGAACGAGTCTTTGTACGATGGGGGGACGGCCCTAACCTCCCGGTCTATCCAGCTCCGGAACAGCTCGCGGTCTTCATGCTGGCCTCGGAGGAGCGCCTCGAACCTTTTGTCCTGCTCCTCCTTTATGGCCAGCAGATGCTGATGTTGTTCCTGGTGAAGACCAGCGAGCGATTGGATGATGTCCGCAAATGGCGTTCCTGGCGGAGCCTGCATGGCGGCGGCGATCTTCTTCCTTCCCGGATTTCGGCACCAGTGTAACGGGGTTCAATATTATATTGCAAGGAAGGAAGAAGACAGGGGTCGGCGTGACTGAAACACTCACTTTTATTTAACAAAAGAAACAAATAAACAAAAAGGGCGCACGTAGCGCATTCACCGTGCCACGCACAGCAATAACAAAACGGGACAAATAACAATCACAGCTTCCACAAAACACAGCGTACAGGTGAGGTTCCAGTCCAACTCTCTCTCTCATCTCCTCCCGCATGCTGGCTTATATCCGGTCTCTCCACACCAATCACTGCAATCAGACACAGGTGTTCATCATTTTGCACTTGACCTACTTACTCACCGATCGGCCCCCTCCTTTCTCTCCTGCTACAGACTTCGCAAAACCACGCCCCCCTCGCCACAATATATATATATATATATAAATGTAATATATATATATCGGACAAGTAATATTCTCTGTCTTGTCACTTTAAAATATATATATATATAAAATTCAGAGGCTGATTTTGCAAATAAATCCACATTCAAACCAAAATATCTGACTTCCTGTTGGTCAGAGCAAATTACTTTAAATTAGAAAGTTGTCCGGCTCGATGAGACCAATGTACGTACTGATTTTTGTTACTGTATTTACAACTAACCCCCCCACTTTTGTCAAAGGCATTTTGAAAGTGACACACTTCCTGCTGCCAGTTGGTGGCGCTATAACTTTGACTCACAATAGATACATACATCTGATCGGCCTCTTACCACGAACACATTGGTGAAGTTTCATCAAGATCAGTTAATGTATGCAGAAGTTATACCGCTTCGTGTTTCTCTTTTCTCGCCATAAATTTGTTTCCTCGCCACGGCCAAACCGTTCGAGATATCAAAAATCCTTCCGCAATTTAGCATTCTCAATGACTTGACTTCATGCACACCGAGTTTGGTGGGGATTGGATGAATTCTCTAGGAGGAGTACTTTGCATTCCACAGCAAGCGTTTTCCAAACAACCCATAATAGCCGACTTCCTGTTGGGCTGGCGTAAAACTTGACCGGGGAAAAGTTGTTTGGCCCGATGAGATCTATATGTGTACCGAGTTTAATATTAATTCATGCAAGCGTGTTTGATCTATGGACCAAGTTTTCAGACCCAGTTCAAGGGGGCGCTGTTGAGCTCCCCTGCCACGCCTGGGTACCAGCTTCAGCCCGGCCCTGATGCCAGGGGGTTCTGACTTGTGTGCAAAGTTTGAAGAGTTTTTGAGCACGTTAAGGACCCCAAAAGCCCCTGAAACCTTGATTAACAATATAAAAGCAATAGTCAAATTCCCCCCTCCCCTCACACACACAGAGACAGAGAGAGAGGGAGAGAAAATTCTCCAGAAAATCCACATTCAAACCAAAATATCTCTCTTCCTCTTGGTCCGAGCTAGTTACTGTAAATTAGAAAGTTGTCCGTCTTGATGAGAACAATACACATACCAAGTTTTGTTGCTGTTGATAAAACTAACCCCCCCACTTTTGACTAAAGGTGGCGCTACTGAGCCATTTCACCACGCCCGTTTCTGAAACTTTGCACATGTCTACTGGATAATAAATGTGATGTGTCTGTCGAGTTTCATCCAATTTCAAGCATGCTAAGAGTCTCAAACGCATCCGAAAAGAATATTAAAGTTTGATGCGTTGCCACGGCAACAGTATCTAAGATATCAAAAATCCTTTCACAGGTCTACATCTGCCGTGTGTCTACATTATACACATAAAGTTTGAAGCAAATCGGGTAAACCTAAGAGGGTGACATCAAAGAATTTTGAAAGTGACACACTTCCTGCTGCCAGTTGGTGGCGCTATAACTTTGACTCACAATAGTCACACCAATGTGATCGGCCTCTGAAAACGAACACACTGCTGAAGTTTTATCAAGATCAGTTAATGTATGCAGAAGTTATAACACACTTCCTGTTTCTCTTTTCTCGCCATAAATTCGTTTCCTCGCCACGTCCAAACCGTTCGAGATATCAAAAATCCGTCCGGAATTTTAGCATCCTCAATGTCTTGACTTCACGCTGACCGAGTTTGGTGGGAATCGGATGAATTCTGTAGGAGGAGTACATTAAATTCCACAGCATGCGTTTTTCAAACAACCCTGAATAGCCGACTTCCTGTTGGGCTGGCATAAAACTTAGAGCATGAAAGTTGTTCGGCCCAATGAGATCTATATGTGTACCGAGTTTCATATTATTACATGCAAGCGTGTTTGATTTATGGACCAAGTTTTTGGATGCTGTTCCAGGGGGCGCTGTTGAGCCCCCCTGCCACGCCCGGGTACCAGCTTTAGCCCGGCCCTGATGGCCGCGGGTTCTGACCTGTGTGCAAAGTTTCAAGAGTTTTCGAGCATGTTAAGGGCCCCAAAAGTGCCCGAAAGGTTGACAAAAAAATAAGAATAATAATAAAATATAGCTGCGAGCAGCGATTACGGGCCCAAGCCGGTGGCACCGCAATCCTGGTGCCAGGGTGGCGGTACCGCCGGCTTTGGCCCTCCATCGCTGCTCGCAGCTATATTTATATTTATATTTATATTTATATTTATATATATATATACACACACACACACACACACACACATACATATATATATATATATATATATATATATATATATATATATATATATATATATAATAAATTTAAGGGACAAGACACAGATAATTTTACTTGCCTGACCTGATTAGAACAAAGAAAAAAATAAAATAAAATAATAAGTAGGGGATCACTAAATCGAGAGAATATTCTGATTTTATGATACACTCAAAATATTCCACAACAAATCCTTTAAATGTAATGATATTCAGAACGGAACAAGAATAAAAAATAAACTATAAACAAAGCCAAAACGAAAAAATAAATATAATAAAAAAATTAAATTTCAAGCAATCCATGGCATGATTTATTTATTTTTTGGACTAAAACATTCTGGCTTTTTTTAAACTCAAACATAATTCTTAAATTGAATAATAATAATAATAAAAGAATAAAATGGGTTTAGTTCTGATTTCGTTGAAATCGCTCGCTCTCCGTACCTAACTTTTCCTGAATACAATCACAATTGAAACTGTGACATTGATTTCATACAACAGGATATTAACAGTTAAAATGAAGTCATTTACATTTTAGATACAATATTGACTGTTTTTGTTCTGTTTCAGCAGCGAAAATAGTTAAACAAAGATCACAGAAGAACGCATCTTACAGGAACGTGTTTTCTCATAATTGAATGATTCAGCATTTTGAACGAATTGGTTGACTCAAAGATTGAATGATCAATCCATAAACATCTGTTTATGTTTATGGATTGGATGTTTATGGATCCATGTTTATGGATCTGTATATGTTTATGGATTACGAATCGTTTGAACGAATGAATCAATGATTCGCTCATTAAGACGGTCACTTGGCGACATCTAATGGCGGTTTAGTGTTGTTTAAAAGCATAATTCTTTCCAACGTGTGTGTGATTTGTGTGTGCGCCATTATAAATGTCCGTGCGGACGTCTGTATTTTTCTTTCACTTTTATATTAGCGATTTAAAAGCACCCGCTCGTGTCACACACGTCGATTAACCGGTGGGAAAATATCCTCAGACACATACCTAATAAATGTATATTTAAATACATTATTGGCCTAGCTGGTAAAAAGTTTTATATATTATTTTGATGTCCTTTTGGACACAAGAGGGCAGTATAGCCCTATGTATGACTTGAATTTTTTTTTTACTTTACTGTTTTAAAATTTAGAATAAAATTAGAATAAAATTCTTTTTAAAATCAGAATAAAATGGGTTTAGTTGTGATATTTGTATACTTTTATATAGAAATAAATGGTATAAAATTACATTTTTAGAAGATTTGAGGCTTTTAGTCTATTTTGGAGGCTGATTTTGCAAAAAATCCACATTCAAACCAAAATATCTGACTTCCTGATGGTCGGAGCTAATGACTTTAAATTAGAAAGTTGTCCGGGTCGATGAGATCAACATACGTACTGAGTTGTGCTACTGTAGGTAAAACGACCCCCCCCACTTTTGTCAAAAGCATTTTGAAAGTGACACATTTCCTGCTGCCAGTTGGTGGCGCTTTAACTTTGACACACAATAGTTACATCCATCTGATCGGCCTCTTACCATGAACAAACTGCTGAAGTTTCATCAAGATCAGTTAATGTATGCATTAGTTATAACACTTCGTGTTTCTCTTTTCTCGCCATTAATTCGTTTCCTCGCCACAGCCAAACCGTTCGAGATATCAAAAATCCGTCCGCAATTTAGCATCCTCAATGTCTTGACTTCACGCTGACCGAGTTTGGAGGCGAATCGATGTATTTCCTAGGAGGAGTACATTAAATTCCACAGCAAGCGTTTCAAAACAACCCTAAATAGCCGACTTCCTGTTGAGCTGGCGTAAAACTTAGAGCACGAAAGTTGTTCGGCCCGATGAGATCTATATGTGTACCGAGTTTCAAATTAATTCATGCAAGCGTGTTTGATATATGGACCAAGTTTTAGAACCCCGTTCAAGGGGGCGCTGTTGAGCCCCCCTGCCACGCCCGGCTACCAGATTCAGCCCCGCCCTGATGGCCGCAGGTTCTGACCTGTGTGCAAATTTTCAAGAGTTTTCGAGCACGTTTAGGGACCCAAAAGCCCCAGAAACCTTGAAATACAAATGAAAAAGAAAACCTCACTCAACTGACAAATCACCCCCACCCCTCACACACTCAGAGACAGAGAGAGAGAGAAAATTCTCCAAAAAATCACATTCAAACCAAAATATCTGACTTTCTGTTGCTTTGAGCTAATAAGTGTAAATTAGAAAGTTGTCCGGCTCGATAAGAACAATATACATACCAAGTTTTGTGATTCTAGGTAAAACTAAGCCCCCATTTTTGACTAAAGGTGGCGCTACTGAGCCCCTCACCACGCCCGTTTCTGAAACTTTGCCCATGTCTACTGGATAATAAATGTGATGTGTCTGTCGAGTTTCATGCAATTTCAAGTATGTTAAGAGTCTCAAAAGCATCAAAAAAGAATATTGAAGTTTGATGCGTTGCCACGGCAACAGTATCTAAGATATCAATAATCCTTTCACAGGTCTACATCTGCCGTGTGTCTACATTATACACATAAAGTTTGAAGCAAATCGGGTAAAAATAAGAGAGTGATTTCAAAGCATTTTGAAAGTGACACACTTCCTGCTGCCAGTTGGTGGCGCTATAACTTTGACTCACAATAGTCACATCCTTGTGTTCGGCCTCTTACAACGAACACACTGCTGAAGTTTCATCAAGATCAGATAATGTATGCTGAAGTTATAACACACTTCCTGTGTCCCTTATTCGCCATAAATTCGTTTCCTTGCCACGGCCAAACCGTTCGAGATATCAAAAATCCGTCCGCAATTTAGCATCCTCAATTTCTTGACTTCATGCTGACCGAGTTTGGAGGCGATTGGATGAATTCTCTAGGAGGAGTACATTAAATTCCACAGCATGCGTTTCAAAACAACCCATAATAGCTGACTTCCTGTTGGGCTGGCGTAAAAAGTAAAAGTACGAAAGTTGTTCGGCCCGATGAGATCTATATGTGTACCGAGTTTCATATTATTACATGCAAGCGTTTCTGATTTATGGACCAAGTTTTCGGACCCCGTTCAAGGGGGCGCTGTCGAGCCCCCCTGCCACGCCCGGGTACCAGCTTCAGCCCGGCCCTGATGGCCGCGGGTTCTGACCCGTGTGCAAAGTTTCAAGAGTTTTCGAGCACGTTAAGGGTCTCAAAAGTGCCCGAAAGGTTGACAGAAAAATAATAATAATAATAATAATAATAAATATAGCTGCGAGCAGCGATTACGGGCCCAAGCCGGTGGCACCGCAACCCCGGTGCCTTTAGTTACCTAAAGGCACCGGGGTGGCGGTACCGCCGGCTTGGGCCCTCCATCGCTGCTCGCAGCTATATTTATATATATATATATATATATATATATATATATATATATATATATATATATATATATATATATATATATATATTAGGGCTGTCAATCGATTAAAAATTTTAATCGCGATTAATCGCATGATTGCATGAGTTAACTCGCGATTAATCGCATTTAATCGCACTTTTTTAATTTGTTCTAAATGTACTTTAAATGAATACTTTTCAAGTTTGTAATACTCTAAATCAACATGGGCAAATATACTGTAGATGCTTTATGCAAATGTATGTTTATTATTGAAACCATAGACATAGTCAATATAGAGCATGAAGACAAGACATGTTTCAAAGGTCATAGATGTTTTTCAAAGAACTTGTTCATGTCTATTAGACACATGTAGAAAGAACAAAGAAATGCCAGGTTTCCATTACTTCTCTTTCTTTGCACTGAGCAATTTACTAACACAAACATGCTTAGATTTTTGCATGCAGGGCAGCTCTTCTGAAAATGCTAAATGTACATAGGATTTATTATTACATTGTAGTTTGTCTCTCTCTGTGCCCATTTTGATGAAGCTAAATTCTGAATAAAACTGTTTTCATTTGTATATTTTACTGTTTCTGTTGTCAAACAACGGAATGAATTTGAAATGGTGACTGAAACGCGACCCAATAAACATAACCAGCTCTACCTTCCAAGATCTGCACAAAGATTCTGATAATCGAGCCGTCGTCTGGTGAAATCAAATACACATAAGATAAAGACAATATCCGTGCTCTGATTTCGGCTATACTTGTAAAATTAGTGAAGCAACATCTGTGTTTAACTGAATTAAAGCGCTGCTCCTCCACGCGAGACGCAGAGAGAGAGAGAGAGAGAGAGAGAGAGAGAGAGAGAGAGAGAGAGAGAGAGAGAGAGAGAGAGAGAGAGAGAGAGAGAGAGAGAGAGAGAGAGAGAGAGGCGCGCGCGCGTGCTGAGAGAACACTACCGGCGGACGCGGTACCGGTTCTCAGAAACTAAATAAGGTTTGCGCGCTTTGTTGAAGGGAAAAACATCGCTAAAGGGGTCTGCATTGTCGCTAAGTTGGCAACACTGTGCATCTCCGTTTCTCCAACTAGTGGTGGGGCCATGGGTCAAACAGAAAATACGCGCTGCGTTAATCGACCGTTAAAAAAATTAGTGCCGTTAATATGATTTTGCGTTAACGCGTGATTAACGCGCTAACTTTGACAGCCCTAATATATATATATATATATATATATATATATATATATATATATATATATATATATATATATATATATATATATATATATACACATACATACACACACATACATATATATGTAAATATATATATATATATATATATATATATATATATATATATATATATATATTATTGTTCAAAAGTTTGGGGTCAGTAAGATTTTTAATGTTTTTAGGAGAAGTCTCTTCTGCTCACCAAGGCTGCATTTATTGATTAAAAATACAAACAAAAACAGTAATATTGTGAAATATTATTCCAATTTAAAACAGCTGTTTTCAATTTTTAAATATTTTACATAGTAATTCATTTCTGTGATCAAAGTTGAGTTTTCAGCATCATTACTCCAGTCTTCAGTGTCACATGATCCTTCAGAAATCATACTAATATGATGATTGATGCTCAATAAATATTCATTATTATTTTCAATGTTGAAAACAGTTGTGTACAGATTTTTTTTTTCAAAATGCTTTGATGAATGTTAGTTCAAAAGAACAGCATATATTTCAAATATATATATTTTTAACATTATAAATGTCTTTACTGTAACTGTTGATCAGTTTAACTCATCCTTCATAAATAAAAGTACTGATTTATTTTATTTATTTACCCCAAAAATAAAATTTTAATTATTACTAACCCAAAACTTTTGAGCGGTAGTGTTTAACGTTACAAAAGCTTTAGATTTCAGATAAATGCTGTTCTTTTGAACTTTCTATTCATCAAAGACTGTACACAACTGTTTTCGACATTTAAAATAATAATGAATGTTTCCTGAGTATCAATCATCATGTTAGAATAATTTCTGAAGGATCATGTGACAGTGACGACAGGAGTAATGATGCTGAAAACTCAGCTTTGATCACAGGAATAAATAACAGTTTAAAATATATTAAAATAGAAAGCAGCTGTTTTAAATTGGAATAATATTTTACAATATTACTGTTTTTGTTTGTATTTTTAATCAAATATATGCAGCCTTGGTGAGCAGAAGAAACTTCTCTGTTATGTGCGCGCCACAGACTGCACGCACGTCCGCTTAGAGTTCCGCCTTTTGCCTTCCGTCAATATTACGTTATTAGAAAAATATTTTTTTAGAGAATCGATTTTTTGACATTTGTGAATCGATTCAGAATCGTCCACGTCCGCATCGCGATGCATCTAAGAATAATTTTTTTCTCCCACCCCTAGATTTCATACAAATAAACAGTTACAATTAAGTCACTTACATTTTAGATGCAATGTTGACTGTTTTTGTTCTGTTTCAGCAGCGAAAATAGTTAAACAAAGATCACGGCAGAACCATCACTTATCACGTGTTTTCTCATAACTGAACGATTCAGCATTTTTAACGAATCGGTTGACTCAAAGATTGAATGATCAATCCATAAACATCTGTCTTAATCATGATCGACTCATTCGAACGAATCGTTTGAACGAATGAATCAATGACTCGCTTATTAAGATGGATGCCTGGCGACACCTAATGGCGGTTTAGTGTTGTTTATTCTTTCCCACATGTGTGTGATTTGTGTGTGCAACATTATCATTATTTTTCTTTCACTATTATATTAGCGATTTAAAAGCACCCACTCGTGTCACACGTCGATTAACCGGTGGGAAAATATCCTCAGACACATACCTAATAAATGTATATTTAAATACAATATTGGCCTACCTGGTAAAAAGTTTTATATACTATTTTGATGTCCTTTTGGACACAAGAGGGCAGTATAGCCCTATGTTTGCTTTTTTGTTGAACCAAATAGCACTAAATAGCCTGTTTTAACTTTTTCATTCTTCTTGAATTGCAAAAACAGAATAAAATGGGTTTAGTTCGATATTTGTATACTTTTATATAGAAATAAATGGTATATAATTACATTTTTAGAAGATTTTTAGTGTTTCCTTTTTGGACATTACTTTAATCCCTCGCCATAGCAAAACCGTTTAAGATATTTATTATCCATTCACAATTTAGCATATTTAATGTAGTTTCATCATGTTGAAAAAGTTTGGTACGAATAAAATAAATAGTTTAAGAGGAGTGGCTAAAAATTCAGAGGCTGATTTAGCAAAAAAAATCACATTCAGACCAAAATATCTGACTTCCTGATGGCCAGAGCTATTGAATGTAAATTAGAAAGTTGTCCGGCTTGATGAGAACAATATACAAACTATTTTTTCTTTACTGTAGTTAAAACTAACCCCCCCACTTTTGTCAAAAGCATGTTGAAAGTGACACACTTCCTGCTGCCAGTTGGTGGCGCTATAACTTTGACTCACAATAGCTACATCCATCTGATCGGCCTCTTACCACGAACACACTGCTGAAGTTTCATCAAGATCAGTTAATGTATGCAGAAGTTATTCCACTTCGTGTTTCTCTTTTCTCGCCATAAATTCGATTCCTCGCCACAGCCAAACCGTTCGAGATATCAAAAATCCGTTCGCAATTTAGCATCCTCAATGTCTTGACTTCATGCTGACTGAGTTTGGAGGTGATTGAATGAATTCTCTAGGAGGAGTACATCACATTCCACAGCAAGCGTTTTCCAAACAACCCATAATAGCCGACTTCCTGTTGGGCTGGCGTGAAACTTGACAGAGGGAAAGTTGTTCGGCCCCATGAAATCTATATGTGTACCGAGTTTCATATTAATTCATGCAAGCGTGTTTGATATATGGACCAAGTTTTCAGACCCTGTTCAAGAGGGCGCTGTTGAGCCCCCCTGCCACGCCCATTTCTGAAACTTTTCACATGTCTACTGGCTAATAAGTGTTATGTGTCTGTCGAGTTTCATCCAATTTCAAGCATGTTAAGAGTCTCAAACGCATCCGAAAAGAATATTAAAATTTGATGCGTTGCCACGGCAACAGTATCTAAGATATCAATAATCCTTTCACAGGTCTACATCTGCCGTGTGTTTACATTATACACATAAAGTTTGAAGCAAATCGTGTAAAATTAAGAGGGTGACTTCAAAGCATTTTGAAAGTGACACACTTCCTGCTGCCAGTTGGTGGCGCTATAACTTTGACTCAAAGTAGTCACATCCTTGTGATCGGCCTCTTACAACAAACACACTGCGAAAGTTTCATCAAGATCAGTTAATGTATGCAGAAGTTATAACACACTTCCTGTGTCCCATTAATAGCCATAAATTTGTTTCCTCGCCACGGCCAAACCGTTCGAGATATCAAAAATCCGTCCGCAATTTAGCATCCTCAATGTCTTGACTTCATGCACACCGAGTTTGGTTGTGATTGGACGAATATTCTAGGAGGAGTATTTCAAATTCCAGAGGATGCGTTTTTCAAACAACCCATAATAGTTGACTTCCTGTTGGGCTGGTGTAAAACTTAGAGCACGAAAGTTGTTCGGCCCGATGAGATCTATATGTGTACTGAGTTTCATATTATTATATACAAGCGTGTTTGATTTATAGACCAAGTTTTCGGACACCATTCCAGGGGGCGCTGTCGAGCCCCCGTGCCACGCCCGGGTACCAGCTTCAGTCCGGCCCCGATGGCCGCAGGTTCTGATGTGTGTGCAAAATTTCAAGAGTTTTTGAGCATGTTAAGGGCCCCAAAAGTGCCCAAAAGGTTGACAAAATAATAATAATAATAATAATAAATATAGCTGCGAGCAGCGATTACGGGCCCAAGCCGGTGGCACCGCAACCCTGATGCCTTTAGTTACCTAAAGGCACCGGGGTGGCGGTGCCGCCGGCTTTGGCCCTTCATCGCTGCTCGCAGCTATATTTATATATATATATATATATATATATATATATATATATATATATATATATATATATATATATATATATATATATATATATCTTTAATGTATTTTTATCATGTTGAAAAAGTTTGGTGTGAATAAAATAAACCACTTAGGAGGAGTAACTAAAAACTCAGAGTCTGACATATCCAAAAAATCCACATTCAAACCAAAATATCTGACTTCCTGTTGCTCGGAGCTAATGACTGTAAATTAGAAAGTTGTCCGGCTCGATGAGACCAATATGCGTACTGATTTTTGTAACTGTGGGTAAAAGTAACCCCCCCACTTTTGTCAAAAGCATTTTGAAAGTGACACACTTCCTGCTACCAGTTGGTGGCGCTATAACTTTGACTCACAATAGTTACATCCATCTGACCGGCCTCTTACCATGAACACACTGCTGAAGTTTCATCAAGATCAGTTAATGTATGCAGAAGTTATAACACTTCGTGTTTCTCTTTTCTCGCCATAAATTCGTTTCCTCGCCACGGCCAAACCGTTCGAGATATCAAAAATCCGTCTGCAATTTAGCATCCTCAATGTCTTGACTTCATGCACACCGAGTTTGGTGGGGATGTGATGAATTCTCTAGGAGGAGTAGTTCACATTCCACAGCAAGCGTTTTCCAAACAACCCATAATAGCTGACTTCCTGTTGGGCGGAGCTAATAACTTAGACTGCGGAAGTTGTTCGGCCCGATGAGATCTATATGTGTACCGAGTTTCATATTAATTCATGCAAGTGTGTTTGATATATGGACCAAGTTTTCAGACCGTGTTCAAGGGGGCGCTGTTGAGCCCCCCTGCCACGCCCGGGTACCAGCTTCAGCCCGGCACTGATGGCCGTGGGTTCTGACCTGTGTGTAAAGTTTCAAGAGTTTTTGAGCACGTTAAGGACCCCAAAAGCCCCTGAAACCTTGATTAACAATATAAAAGCAATAGTCAAATCCCCCCCTCCCCTCACACACACAGAGACACAGAGAGAGGGAGAGAAAATTCTTCAGAAAATCCACATTCAAACCAAAATATCTCTTTTCCTGTTGGTCGGAGATCGTTAATGTAAATTAGAAAGTTGTCCGTCTTGATGAGAACAATACACATACCAAGTTTTGTTGCTGTTGATAAAACTAACCCCCCCCACTTATGACTAAAGGTGGCGCTACTGAGCCCCTCACCACGCCCGTTTCTGAAACTTTGCACAAGTCTACGGGCTAATAAGTGTGATGTGTCTGTCGAGTTTCATTCAATTTCAAGTATGTTAAGAGTCTCAAAAGCATCAAAAAACAATATTAAAGTTTGATGCGTTGCCACGGCAACAGTATTAAAGATATCAAAAATCCTTTCACAGGTCTACATCTGCCGTGTGTTTACATTATACACATAAAGTTTGAAGCAAATCGGGTAAAAATAAGAGGGTGATTTCAAAGCATTTTGAAAGTGACACACTTCCTGCTGCCAGTTGGTGGCGCTATAACTTTGACTCACAATAGTCACATCCTTGTGTTCGGCCTCTTACAACGAACACACTGCTGAAGTTTCATCAAGATCAGATAATGTATGCTGAAGTTATAACACACTTCCTGTGTCCCTTATTCGCCATAAATTCGTTTCCTTGCCACGGCCAAACCGTTTGAGATATCAAAAATCCGTCCGCAATTTAGCATCCTCAATGTCTTGACTTCATGCTGACCGAGTTTGGAGGCGAATCGATGAATTCTCTAGGAGGAGTACATTAAATTCCACAGCATGCGTTTCAAAACAATCCATAATAGCCGACTTCCTGTTGGGCTGGCGTAAAAAGTAAAAGTACGAAAGTTGTTCGGCCCGATGAGATCTATATGTGTACCGAGTTTCATATTATTACATGCAAGCGTGTCTGATTTATGGACCAAGTTTTCGGACCCCGTTCAAGGGGGCGCTGTCGAGCCCCCCTGCCACGCCCGGGTACCAGCTTCAGCCCGGCCCTGATGGCCGCGGGTTCTGACCCGTGTGCAAAGTTTCAAGAGTTTTCGAGCATGTTAAGGGTCTCAAAAGTGCCCGAAAGGTTGACAGAAAAATAAGAATAATAATAATAATAATAAATAATCCTACCGAAAACAATAGGGCCTTCGCCCTTTCAGGGCTTGGGCCCTAATAATAAATAATCCTACCGGAAACAATAGGGCTCTTCGCCCTTTCAGGGCTTGGGCCCTAATAAATATAGCTGCGAGCAGCGATTGCGGGCCCAAGCCGGTGGCACCGCCACCCTGGTGCCTTTAGTTACTCTGAAACGTGTATATATATATATATATATATATATATATATATATATATATATATATATATATATATCAGACAAGTAATATTCTTTGTCTTGTCACTTGCATCGATTTAAATAAGTGTGCATCGGATAAGTTGGCATTTGTATCGCGATGCATCGTTTCTAACATATTTGCATCGGTTAAAAATTATTTATTCATTTATATTTATTATACTTCTACTATTTATAAAGTGATCAATCATTTGTGACCAATATTTTATTATGTAACTGCTGCGTCCACAACGAACGCGAATAGAGCGTCTGGAGCTAGTGGTTTCCATGTTAAAAAGACGCGTTGACGCGCGTCTGGTGGTCTTGCGGCGCGATAGACACGTTTAGCACGGCGCGATGGACGCGATTTCCCCTTATTCGCGTCTCATCACCATCACTCAACTGTTGCTCAAGCGCGTTCTCTCATCACCACTGCTGCAGCTGCTACGTGAATATGACGCATCACAACACTACGGAGTGCGAGGCGTGTCATGGGAGTCACCTACAACCTTAAAGGAGGATAATATATATATATATATTTGCATTTGAATACAGTTATGAATGTTAATTTGTTATTATTGTTTGTTAAAACAGCATCTTCTTTCAGCTGAATTTTTTTTTTTTTTTTGTGAAAACTAAATCTTTTGTTTTGTGAAAGAGCCATTAAAAGTCAGGCACTTAAGCTACTTTATGATTTGCTGTATGTCTGATTTATTTTAAAATAAATAAAAGTTAACTATCTATGATTGCATAGCATCATATTACATTGAATCACATCGCGCTGAATCACATCGAAATCGTATCGCACTGCATCGTAATAGTAGTGAATCGTATCGCATCGCATCGCATCGGTAGCTGGTTATATGTATCTTTAATGTATCGTATCGTTGGCTATGCATCGAGATGCGTATCGTATCGGCCTAGTTATGGAGATGCCCATCCCTAATATATATATATATATATATATATATATATATATATATATAAAAGACAGAAACCTTATTACCTTATTCTGATTTTATGATACACTCAAAATATTCCACAACAAATCTTTTAAATTTAATGTAAAAATAAAAACGAAAGTAAGCACTGTTGGGCTCACGTAACCCTCTCATTAGAATCAAAATGTTTCAGCATTTGCGATGTATTTGGATGCTAAACTATTCTTTATTATAGGCTTTGTTCTTCACTCGTGTTCCAATATCGACGGAAAAAATCATCCTCTTCACACGCGCAAAAATGTGCTTGAAACATCACAGTGGTGCGGTGCTTACTGTGAATGTACGAATTGTACTACTGACTATTTAGAGCAGTGTAATTTTATATGTTAGGTTAACTATTTTATTATTATATTTTATTAAGGCTATAATGAACAGGCTGCGATGTCAAGATTGCAATGCTGGAATGTGTGTTTGTGTGTGTGTGTGTGTGTGTGTGTGTGTGTGTGTGTATATGTGTGTTCATGTTTTTCTATCCCGGTGGGGACTTCAACCTGAATGCACACAGACTCATGGGGACTCATGTCACAGTGGGGACCTAAATAGAGGTCCCCATGGGTAAACAAGCTTATAAATCATACAGAATGAGTTTTTTTGGAAATGTAAAAATGCAGAAAGTTTTCTGGAATAGGTAGGTTTAGGGGTAGGGTTAGTGTGAGGAGATAGAATATACAGTTTGTACAGTATAAAACCATTAAGTCTATGGAGAGTCCCCACAAAGATAGTAAACCGAGTGTGTGTGTGTGGCGTGGGCGCGATTGAACAGTGGACACATAAAAACATACTCCGTCATTATACAGGACGACATTCAAACTGCAAAGTGTTAACTTATATTTGTGTACAGTCGCAATAAAACACAACATTGTGCTTTTGTAAAATAATTTCAAGCAATCCACCCCCCGAAAGGCGCTCATTTTAAAATTAAACTAAAATGCTCATGGCTGCACGGGCATTCATAACGGTGCGCATCCACGGCGAGGAACGAGCAGAACAGAGTGAACGTTTTTCAGTTAATTCCTACTTCCATAGGAATTCATTTGAAAAGCTCGCTCAACCACTATCAATGTCAGTGCGGACGAGCATATTTTACTTTCGTTTTTAAGTTGGCGATTCAAAAGCCCCCAGCGGTGTCACACATAGATTAACCAGTGGTAAAATATTCTCACCGTCACAAACCTAGTATATTTTTATGTAGATACAAAAGGCCTACCTGATTTTGAACACAAGAGGACAGTATAGCCCTATGTATGACTTGACTTTTATGGGACTAAATAGTACAATTACTATTTTTAAACTTATAAATAATTATTAAATTGAAAAAAAAAAAAGAATAAAATGGGTTTAGTTGTGATATTTGTATACTTTTATATAGAAATAAATGTTTTTTAATTACATTTTTAGAAGATGAGGCTTTTAGTTTCCTTTTTGTACATTACTTTAGTCCCTCACTATAGCAAAACCGTTTGAGATGTTTAATATCCGTTCACAATTTAGCATCTTTAATGTATTTTCATCATTTTGAAAAAGTTTGGTGTGAATAAAATAAACCAGTTAGGAAGAGTAGCTAAAAACTCAGAGTCTGAAATATCCAAAAAATCCACATTCAAACCAAAATATCTGACTTCCTTTTGCTCTGAGCTAATAACTGTAAATTAGAAAGTTGTCTGACTCGATGAGACCAATATATATACTGA
>NC_138231.1:23055298-23225298 GCF_964197995.2 Scardinius erythrophthalmus
AAAAATAAAAACGAAAGTAGGCAGTGTTAGTCTCACGTAACCCTCTCATTAGAATCAAAATGTTTCAATAGTTGCGATGTATTTGGATGCTAAACTATTCTTTATTATAGGCTTTGTACTTCACTCGTGTTCCAATATTGATGGAAAAAATCATCCTCTTCACACGCGCAAAAATGTGCTTGGAAACATCACAGTGGAGCTCTGCTTTCTGTGAATGGTACAAATTGTACTACTGACTATTTAAACAGAGCGGTGTAATTCGTTTATGTTAGGTTGACTATTTTTATTATTATATTGTATTAGGGCTATAATGAACAGGCTGCGATGTCAAGATTGCAATTCTGGAATGTGTGTGTGACGCGGTTGCGGTTGAACAGTGGACACAAAAACATAAATAAAATGTTTTAGTTAATTCCTACATCCATAGGAATACATTGAAAATGCTCGCTCTACTCCGCACCATTATCAATGTCTGTGCGGACGTCTGTATTTTACTAGTATATAGTATACTATAGTTAAAAATAAAAATAAAGTGTAACCTTCTAGGCCTATAGTAAGTACATTTCATTTTAGTACATTTTAAACAGTTATAAGTAATTAATATTACTCAGTCAGTACTAATTTGTGTAATTACACTGTAGTATGAGAACCTTAAAATTTGTCTGCCACTAGTATCACCAAACAGAATTATACAAAAATAATGAACAAGTTTCAAACCAACCTTCTGCCAATGGTAAGGTAAACAAGTAACTCTGCACCACTGTCATGCCATGGTTGACCCAGTGTCGATATGTTGGTGCTCAAACAAACAGATTGAAATTAGTTTTGGTTCCACTTGTGGTACAGAAATTACCCACTTCAGCTTAGACCACTGACCTGGGGGCTTTAAATCTGTCTGTAAAAATTTGTAACCTCACAGTCAACAGATTCATTAGACCCTTAAAGGCTGTAATTAACAGACCAGGATGGTAAAACGCTTTATCTCTGAAGGGTTCCTCCATAGACCGTAAGTGGAGAGCCTAGCTTTGAAAAACACAGGCTTTTGCTCTTTTAATCCTGACTCTTACCAGCTTTAATAACTCAGTGTGCTCTCAAAGACACAAATGTCACTGCCGCACACCCTCCGCTCTTATCTACCTCTGCACACGACAGGAAATAAATGATTAATCACTCAGGCTCGTCATGGTGACGCCTCATCAAGCCATGGTGTGATAAATGCTCCTTTCAAATATTAGTGGAATAAACTATGGTGCTCCATTCACATGGAAATAAATGACGGCAATGATGGGTGATGATGACGATGCTGGAAAAACGTCCTTACCGTTAAGACTGACTAACTGAGAGCTGGTGCTGGAAGATGAACTGCATGAAGATGCTGGAAGGTGGAACTGCATGGATAATGACTCACATTATAGCTGTGATGAATCGAGCCAAATATCACGCATACTCTCAGGGTAATCCTCACCGGTGGCCTGAAGGATATTTCACACAAACGTGCGTGTTTCGTTATTCATTTAATTTCATCGTAGATATACTGACAGTATATTTGTATGCTGTAGGCCTATGCCAAGTAGTTTAGTCAAATACTAGAGTATGCGCTTTCCCATCTGGCAGATATCCGATGACAAGTTTGTGTAAAACTTACGGATCAATGCTGGCTTGATTTAATATTAATACTTATACTACAGGGCCGTTTAATGCTTGAATCTGATTGGTTGACGAACGTTCTAAGGTGTGCAATATTTTCTGGGAAACACACAGCTAAAGTAGTTCCAGGCAGGTCTTGACCGCATTACAGCTCCATATCACTTCGCGTAGTTAACAGTAATAACGGAAAATAGGATACAATTCATAACAAGAAAAAGCATTTAGCCGCATGCGCTTGATCTGGAATTTTCAATGTCTAGCTTCACAATCAATGGAAACATGCAGTTTAATTTGAATAAATAAAGCATATATAGTCCTATCTATTATCAATAGAAAATTAAACTGAATATAGGCTAAATAAATGGATAGTCCTGCAGCACGGATTATTATTGCAGATAATATAACAAATAAATAATTATTGATAGGCCTACTTGTTAAAAGGGCTTTGTGTTTCATTTATTTGGCTAGTCTGTCTGTCATCTGTCAATAATAGAAAAAAAGAATGAATTCGAATTAATTAAAAGGAATTGAATTAATAAATAAATAATAATATTGACGCACATGCTTTTCTGTCTCATTATTGCAACATCTCTCTCTCTAATAACTGCATAAAGCCGGGGACACACTTTAAGGCCGGTTATGAATGTAATTTGATACGTATGACTGATCATGCCCAAACGCGTGTTCAGTGCGTTCAGTCTGTGTTCAAAGTCGGTGTTTAAAATCTGCGATGAAAACAGTCAGAGAATGTGTCAGCTAGTCGTGTGTCCCAGCATTAGTCTGCTATCAGTGGCTCAATCCTCCGTTACTAACTCTAAAATGACGTTTTGGAATTAGCAACGGAGGCATTGGATTAGATGCGTAAGAAATTAGTCCCACATACAAGACCCAGATAGCAATTACATGTGGGCCACATGTGGGTATTATCTGGCACATATGGCCTAGATGTGGCATGGCTGAACAGATATGGGCCAAATCGTAGCCATATTTGTTTTGCCATAACTTTAAAATCTGCGGGAAATGCTGTCTTGGTTCACAACTGATTTTGAGGTATATGGCCCAGATTGTTACGAACACATGAGGACCATATGTGGTTGAGCTATGGCACACAGTAAGAAACACCGACTTGTGGTAAACATTTGGCTTATACGTGGAAAAACACAGGAATCCTGAAATCAAGTGCGGCAAACATCAGTCGTTCCACACAGTAGCGTAGCCAGGAATCACAATGTGGGTGGGCCCAGAGAAAATCAGGTGGGCACAGCCTAAAATGCATCTGTTATCAAAATAGGCCAACACAACTACACCTGCTTGAATACACCACAGTTTAATCAGAGCACAAGCATGTAAGTCATCATAAGCAGTGTTAATAAAGAACAGAACGATAAGAACAGCATTTCCACTGCGCGCGGCCAGGCCACACCACACACACACGCGCATCTGACAGATGCGAAACAACATCATCAAATCAGCAGCAGGACAGTAGTGGACAGTGTGTAAAAACCAAAAACAATGCTTGGTCATAGTCTGGCTCAGCGGCCACATAAACCACGTTATATAAACAACATTGACTAGGCAACTACATAAACGTAGATTGGCTTACTTTTGATGACTAGCTTATAACAGGAGACGACGGGGCTGGGGGTCGCACACAGTTTTAAATTCGAACACATTATTCTCTGAGTGTACACACACCGGCGGTGTCTGTCCGCTGCGCCCAGCAACGGCTCAGGACCTTGTTCAAAATCCTGCCGCGCCACAGAGCGCTATTTACATAGTTTTATATTAAATTTACATTTATTTGTCTCAAATCGTAGTTAATGAATCTGACTTCACCCTGGGCTGCAATATACGTTTAGTTTTATATTCATGTACAGAAATCAGCTGCTTGAATTAAATTTGCTGACATTTTCGGATTTTCAGGTGAGAGTTGTCCTAGACGCGGCGCTGCGCGTCCAGTGTGCGACCCCCTTAAGAGTTGAACACTGCAATGATTTCGTTATAGTCCAACGATTCATTCAATTCTCCTGAACATCTGCATTATCTTCCTCCTGTGGTGGCTGGTGGCCGTGGTCTTTTTGACACAAACTTGTTGCTCTGTTTCATTTTAGTTTAACATAACGTTCCTTAGCTAAACTTCAGTGTCCCTCTGTGAAATGTGCTCGTCGTTGTGAAGGGGGGATGGGCTGTTCGCAATCATCCGAGTCTGCGCGCTACGCGGGCATTTCGTCATCACCATGACAACCAAACAAGAATCAAGAAACATTAAGATTTATTTTTATAGGTCAAAATTGTTATAATCGCAACATAATTTCCTAGGCTACCTTGTGAGGCCACTGAGTGACTAGATGGGCCTGACTGACAGGTGGGTGGGCCCAGGCCCACCCAGGCCCACCCGTAGCTACGCGAGTGGTTCCACACCTCAGGTTGCTATGCATCTTCCCTCCTATTGGTGGAGTGAGACTACGGCGCGAGTTTGACTGCGAGTGCGACGCTGGCCAGCTGACGCCTTTTACTCTGCTTTCCTCACGACTGTGTACATTCAGGTAAGTGATGTTTGGGCATTTTAAAGTCATATAAATTAAATATGCAGCATTATGTGTCAATATTGCATGTTATTATGCGTTTAGTTATTCGTTCCATCGAGGAAGGGGTTGAACTAGCTAATATTTTCCTCAGTTTACTGCTATAACTTACAATAAAGTTTAATGTAACTTAACCGTTAACTTAGGCTATAGCAGTTCGCTGGTTTGCCGTTTTAAATTAAGATGTTTTTGTTTATAAATCAACAGCTCACTGTCGTACACAATAAAATAGTATAGTTTGTCATTGTGTAGTAGCCTATTTGTGAATTAAGGCGACGCGGTCCAATGTCGGTGTTACTGTTTGTCAGAAAACCTAAATCCTAATTTGTGTTCACAATCATTCAACTAATCATAATTATATAAAAATGCCAAGAATAAACACATTAGTACGTGTGCATTATTGTATGTATCTTTATTTAACTCTGAAATGATATTCAACCAAGACTTTTTCTCATGACCTTTCCCTCTTTAAAATTAAAGTTGTAATGTTAACGTTAGGCTATTAGTGTCAAGTCACAATACCAAAATGATGACTTTCGATACAATACCTGAACATTAACATGAACTAATAATGAACTGCACTTCTACTGCATATATTAATATGTGTTAATGTTAATTTCAACATTTACTAACACATTCAATATAAAAAATTGTACTTGTTAACTTTAGTATGCACTGTGAACTAACATGAACAAACAATGAATTGCTGTATTTCTGTTAACTATCAATTAATTGAGCAGCCATTCACTGCCATTATAAAGCTTGGAAGAGGCAGGACATTTTTATAATTACTCTAATTTCTCACGATATAGTTTATCATTTCTCACAATATAGTTTATATACCATGCTATGGTATACTGTCATACCACCCAGCCCTAATGTGTGGTATGGGTGGGGCAATGACAATAATTTCCATATTAAAAACCTAGAAAATATGGTTTCAGATGGAGTAAATAATAGTTTATAGTTCATTTTTGAATATAAAAGCACTTTCATTTTAGGGTGGTCTATTTAAATGCATATTTCAACCACTTACACAAAGTTTTTTTTTCCTATCAGATTACCTATGTGGGTTTGGTTGGTGGCTTTGACCTGGATAACACCGTGTGGAGAGTGCTGAAAGGCACTTTTACAACTGCTGTGGCACGTTATGAATTGGAGAGAAGTCAATGGGAAGATTGGTGTCCAACGCCTGGTCGTAAAGGAAGTTGTCATTGGTGAGACCTTTTTTAGAAGTCACTTTTATTTGTATTGCACTTTGCACAATTCACAACTTTTCAAAACCGCTTTACAGAACATTGTATTTTTATTTCTGTTATCTCAGTATCGAACCAAACAACTTTTTTTGTCATTACCTGATCACATCCGTGGCTCACTTAAGTGACTGCATTTTTTTATTTAGAAGTTTTATGTTTTGTTTTTAAAGAAACTTATTTTTTATATATTGTGAATCATAGTGTTTCAATCATATATTTTAAAGCTGTAATCACAATAATAGATTATCATTCTGTCAAAGTCTCATACCAGCGCATGCCTACAACTATCTGTATTTAGTTCATTATCACTGTGTATTTAAAAGGTTAGTTTACCCAAAAATGGAAATTCTGTCAATAATTACTCACCCATGTTGTTCCAACCCCCGTAAGACCTTCGTTCATCTTCGGAACACAAATTAAGATATTTATGATGAAATCTGAGAGCTGTCTCACTCCTCCATAGGCTTCTCTGTTATTGAAACTTGCCAGCCCAGAAAGTTAGTAAAGACATTGTTAAAATAGTCCAAGAATACAGTGGCTGAACCTTAAGTTTATCAAGTGTCGAAAATACTTTTTGTGCGCAAAACAAGCTAAAATAAAGACTTTATATGCTGCTAACATTATTTAAATTCTTCTTTATTGCAGGTGCAGTCAGGCAGAATCCCCTTGGATTCTGGAAAAGATCAAAACATTGCCGACCCTCATTGGAGACTTCTCTGCACATCAACACACTTCTCAACTCTTTACCTTTCAAGTTTGCTTTAACTTTCTCAATTTCTCTTTAAAGTTCTCTTTACCAACTGTGATTTATTTGTATTACTCTCATTAGACTAATAGAACATAACATTAATACACGCTTTGATCGAGTGTTTTGAACTTTGGTGTAAAAAATTAGCTTTGAATGCTATTTATATTATTAATTTGTATTCTTGAATGTTTTCAACTGAATTCTACTTAAAATAAGTACAACTGAGTAGCTGTAATTATGTTTTCTTAAATGTTTTCTTATGAATACTACTGTAATTATTAAATTCAACTCTGTTGCTGTAATTATATTTATTTTGATAAATGTTTTCAACTGAATACTGCTGTAATTAAGTACAACACTTTAGCTATAATTATTTAAATGCTTGTCAAAATAAATAGTTTTGATTACATTTGTTGTTGAGTGTTTAATTTACCTGTGAGTTAAGACTTTAAATACTGTCAGCTGCATGTGGGCCACATAAGGGCCGTTAGATTTTAACAGAACTCAACCATACTAAAGTTGCATACCAGGCCCACATATGGGCCACATGAATTTGTAGTATTTGGCTCATGCTTGGTGGAGTTATGGCAGTCCTTTGGTTCAGTTCTGGCAAAGGAGATGTGGGCCATATCTGGGCCGGCAAACACAAACTAATCTGGGCCACAGCTCAGCTGTTTATCTGGCCCACATCTGTGCCAAAGGTAATTTGCTGACTGGGGAGCGTTTTAATGACAAACACTTTACAAACGTCTTGAAATACATAATCTGAACAATGTTTCGAGGTGTGGTAACTGTAGTAAAAGCGGAATAATTGACTTCAGGCCGTTGAATTATTAGAAAAATAATGCACACCCGAGGTGAACGGCCACTCCGCTTCGCGTCGTGACCGCATTACCACCTTGGGTGTGCATTATTTTTCTAATAATTCAACGGCCTGTCGTCAATTATTCCTTACATATTAATAACCAAAAAATTCAACACACTTTACCCAGTCAGCAAATTACCTTTGGCAAAGATGTGGGCCAGATAAACAGCTGAGCTGTGGCCCAGATTAGTTTGTGTTTGCCGGCCCAGATATGGCCCACATCTCCTTTGCCAGAACTGAACCTAAGGACTGCCATAACTCCACCAAGCATGAGCCAAATACTACAAATTCATGTGGCCCATATGTGGGCCTGGTATGCAACTTTAGTATGGTTGAGTTCTGTTAAAATCTACCGGCCCTTATGTGGCCCACATGCAGCTGACAGTATTTAAAGTCTTAACTCACAGGTAAATTAATCACTCAACAACAAATGCACTCAAAACTATTTATTTTGACAAGCATTTAAATAAAAAACATTTCATAAAAATAAATATAATTACAGCAAGAGTTGAATAATAATTACAGTAGTTTTCAGTTGAAAACATTTCATAAAAATAAATATAATTAGAGCAACAGAGTTGAATTTAATAATTACAGTAGTTTTCAGTTGAAAACATTTAAGAATACATAGAATTACAGCTACTCAGTTGTACTTATTTTAAGTAGAATTCAGTTGAAAACATTGAAGAACACAAATTAATAATATAAATAGCATTCAAAGCAAATTTTTTACACCAAAGTTCAAAACACTCGATCAAAGTGTGTATTAATGCTATGTTCAATTAGTCTAATGAGAGTAATACAAATAAATCACAGTAACTTGGTAAAGAGATCTTTAAAGAGAAATTGAGAAAGTTAAAGCAAACTTGAAAGGTAAAGAGTTGAGAAGTGTGTTGATGTGCAGAGAAGTCCCCAATGAGGGTCGCAATGTGTTGACCTTTTCCAGTGAGGGGATTCTGCCTGACTGCACCTGCAATAAAGAAGAATTTAAATAATGTTAGCAGCAATACAACCTGGAAGCTAGAGCTGCAGGATAATGAAGAAAAAAATAATTAATGTAAATTTCCTTTAACATTTTAATTGCAATTATTAACAAATTGTACACCTCTGAACTACCACTGTATGAAAGTTTTTTTCCAGTAAATTTTCAAAAGGAATTGCAAATTGTATTTTTCAATATGTGGGCCAGAATTATACCATAATTCCTTATGACAAATTATTACGATTTTTAGAATACTTCTGCACCAATAACCGGTTAAAATTTACAGCACTGCATGTATTCTGCTTTTTTTTTTAAAGACCTGCACACTCTAATGTAAAAACACACCAACACAGATAGCATTAATGTCATGTTTTAGTCCAAAGAGTCTACAAAAATAAGTGTTTTTTAACTAACACAAAGTAAACTCAAGATAATCCGCAATGATCCGAGACAATTTGGAAGCAGAAACACAAAACAATAATGGGCCAAGTACTGAATGCAAGGAGGAACATAAAGGGTTAGTTCACCCAAAAATGAAAATTCTGTCTGTAATTACCCTCAAGTTTTTCCCAACTTCTGTGTTGTACGTTGGAGCATAGACTCACTATTGGCCGACGCTGGTCATGTGTGGGATGCTGGCCTACGTTCTGACGTACAACACAGAAGCGCTGTGCTGTTACACTATGTGAACTCACTTAGAGAAAAAATGAAGAGTTGAATAAAGTCGTTATTTTTGCTTGTTTTGCGTACAAAAAGTATTCTCGACACTTGATAAACTTAAGATTGAGCCACTGTATTCTTGGACTATTTTAACAATGTCTTTACTAACTTTCTGGGCTGGCAAGTTTCAATAATAATTTCAATAATAATAATAGTCACTTAAGTGAGCCACGGATGTGATCAGGTAATGACAAAAAAAGAGGGAAAACCAGAATAGCTAACCCCATCCCCTGTAATTATTATTAAATAATAATACTGTAAATACTGTAAATAATTTTTATTTATTTTTATTACATGGCTTGGCTGAATTCCAATGTAGAATGCGGTCTGTTATTTCTTTATAACAGACCGCTGCGAAGTATAACAGACCGTTGCCATGAAAAACAGCGCGTTGCTATGGACGCGGAATGGACTATTTTCTTTGGCGGAAGCAATACAATCGTTTTTAAATCAATAAACTCCTTTTTGAATAAATAATTTGTGTCAAATTATTTATTTATTTTGTAGGTAGCCATGTAATAAGCGGGATAATGTATAGTGAGCCGGTTGTTATAGTGAATAACAACCCCTTCAGGCTGATTCAAGATCCCTCCGCTTCGCGTCGGGATCCCGTTCAGCCTGTCGGGGTTGTTATTCACTATAACAACCGGCTCACTATACATTATCCCTCACATAATGCATTCATAATATCAACAACATTACAATAATATTTCGATTGCTTCTGATAAACAATAATACACTTCATTCTTACGCATCGCTTTCTGTGAGGACTTTTACATGCTTTTCCCAAATCACTGAAGTGACCTCAACGTCCGAGTTAGCAGTAGCATTCACCGTCAGGCAAGTGTTATTTAAATAAACTCCTGATGTACTTACAAACTTTCTAATGCCTCGTTTTACTACTGTAGAAGTGGGCATTATTAGTGGAGTAATTTACGAGATAAACCTGGAGCCGTTAGCGCCTGCACTAAGTCATACGGCATGAATTTGTGACTATTACTATTACTGAGATAACAAAAATAAAAATACAATGTTCTGTAAAGCGGTTTTGAAAAGTTGTGTATTGTGCAAAGTGCAATACAAATAAAAGGGACTTCTAAAAAAGGTCTCACCAATGACAACTTCCTTTACGACCAGGCGTTGGACACCAATCTTCCCATTGACTTCTCTCCAATTCATAACGTGCCACAGCAGTTGTAAAAGTGCTTTTCAGCACTCTCCACATGGTGTTATCCAGGTCAAAGCCACCAACCAAACCCACATAGGTAATCTGATAGGGAAAAAAAATTGGGTAAGTGGTTGAAATATGCATTTAAATAGACCACCCTATAAACTATTACTTACTCCATCTGAAACCATATTTTCTAGGTTTTTAATATGGAAATTATTGTCATTGCCCCAGCCCCACCCATACCGCACATTAGGGCTGGTTGGTATGACAGTATACCATAGCATGGTATATAATCTCTATCGTTAGAAATCAGAGTAATTATAAACTTTTCCTGCCTCTTCCAAGCTTTATAATGGCAGTGAATGGCCGTTCAATTAATTGATAGTTAACAGAAATACAGCAATTCATTGTTTGTTCATGTAAGTTCACAGTGCATAGGCCTACTAAAGTTAACAAGTACAATTTTTTATTTGAATGTGTTAGTAAATGTTGAAATTAACATTAACACATTAATATTATGCTGTAGAAGTGCAGTTCATTATTAGTTCATGTTAACAAGTTATTTTAATCAGGTATTGTATCGAAAGACATTACAACTTTAATTTTAAAGAGGGAAAAGTCATGAGAAAAAGTCTTGGTTGAATAATATCATTTCAGAGTTAGATACATAAAAAGATAGGCTACATACAATAATGCACACGTATTAATGTATTTATTCTTGGCATTTTTATATTATTATGATTAGTTGAATGATTGTGAACACAAAATAGGATTTAGCCTAGGTTTTTTGACAAACAGTAACGTTACTAACACTGACATTGGACGGCGTCGCCTTAATTCACAAATAGGCTACTGCACAATGACAAACTATACTATATGTGTACGACAGTGAGCTGTTGATTTATAAACAAAAACATCTTCATTTAAAACGGCAAACCAGCGAACTGCTATTTAGCCTAAGTTAACAGTTACATTAAACTGTATTGTAAGTTATAGCAGTAAACCCCTTCCTCGATGAAACGAATAACTAAATGCATAATAACATGCAATATTGACACATAATACTGCATATTTCATTTATAGGACTTTAAAATGCCAAAACATCACTTACCTGAATGTACACAGTCGTGAGGAAAGCAGAGTAAAAGGCGTCAGCTGGCCAGCGTCGCAGTCAAACTCGCGCCGTAGTCTCACTCCACCAATAGGAGGGAAGATGCATAGCAACCTGAGGTGTGGAACGGCGGATGTTTGCCGCACTTGATTTCAGGATTCCTGTGTTTTTCCACGTATAAGCCAAATGTTTACCACAAGTCGGTGTTTCTCACTGTGTGCCATAGCTCAACCACATATGGTCCTCATGTGTTCGTTGTTATCAGGGCCATATACCTCAAAATCAGTTGTGAACCAAGAGAGCATTTCCCGCAGATTTTAAAGTTATGGCAAAACAAATATGGCTTCAATTTGGCCCATATCTGTTCAGCCATGCCACATCTAGGCCATATGTGCCAGATAATACCCACATGTGGCCCAAACGTAATTGCTATCTGGGTAACTTGTAACTTTACTTATTAAAGACATAAATAGAATCAAAGTGGCTCTATTCATTATTAGAATGTATGAAAGATTATTCACAGTCGACATATACCCATTCAAATTACCTGAACAAAACGATGAAAACAATGCATTATTGCAATATTTTACATGGAGCCAGCCCCATGTACCTCATGTTTTGTGTGGGATAAATCGAATAAATTGATTAAAATGACTGTGAAAAGCATATTTGTACAATGAAAATTGTAACTGAACATATTTCCTTTTTTATGCATATTTATGTGATGCTGCTTTTACTAAATTAGTTGCACTTACATACTCAGAGTATTAGTAGAGTATTAGACAGGGTTATGGTTAGTAGAATAAGTTGACATGTACTTGCTGCTTTTACAAAATTAGTTGCACTTACATACTCAAAGTATTAGTAGAGTATTAGACTGGTAGGGTTATGGTTAGTAGAATAAGTTGACATGTACTTGCAAAGTTACTAAGTTACTTATAATCAGTAGAATGTCTATTGGGGAGCTTCAAAATAAAGTGTTAGCAGATATTAAAGGTGGTATCAGTGATTTCAGGCCCAAAAATATTTTTATCACATTCATCTAATCTTTCCTAACGATCCGCTAGCTGCCCACCCCATAAGCATGCCGTCAAAAAAACGCGTCTCTGTAGGCAGCCTAGGCTCTGAGATCTGCACACAAAAACAAATGGTTTAGCCAAACACTCAAAACCAAAACAAATAGTGTTCCAACCAATCACCGACAAGGAGAGGGTGTTGTGAGGTTTCACTGATACCACCTTTAAGAAGACAGTCTACTAATGCTTTACTAATAGCTAATGAGAGGTAGTTGGGTCTTGGGGGGTCTCAAGACCCTCCCAAAAAACGCCTTGACCCCCCATTTGACCCCCCACCCCCTTCCTGATTAAAAAATATATATATCCGGGATAAAGATTTTAAAAAAATTCTCTTCAAACTACACAGAACAATAATAATTAATAATTTATTCGACATATAAATAAAATATAAATATAAAAGAATCACTGTGACGCACTGCAACACCCCATGAACGTCGCTGCGCCTTGCGTCATTGCATTCAAGGTTCTGCCGCGAGCCCGCAAGAGCTGCTACCCTCAGCTATAGCTTGAAGCTAAAAATGGATCGCTTTGTCATACCTCAAAATAAATTGAGAGCAGACGGAAATTATAGCAATTGGAGTGAAAATATATCCGTTGCAGTGGAGGGCGAGCCCTGCTTGATCCTAGAAACAGAGGACACCGAAGAATTGGAGGATGAGGAGGTGGGACCGGAGCAACTCGCAGCCCCCGAGGCGGAGGAGACAGGAGAGCAGATGGAAAGAAATGGCGCCTCATCGTCGAGCACTACAGCGGGCACGAATGGTGGGAATCCTGAAGGCGGAGTGGATTTAACGGGGGATTTAAGCCATGGCCCAGCCGAGAAACCAAGACAGCCTCAACTAAAATCATACCCGCGTCGTTCTTTTGGATCGCAGGGGCAGCTAGCATCTAGGGGTTTTAGTTACTCGTGGTTCAAACAGTACCAGTGGCTTGAATATACAGTGTCAAAAGGGCTTTTTGTTTTGCCTGTCGTCATTTTTTTCACAGTGTGCATGGATCTGGTGGTCACTCAGAAAAGTACTTCACCCTGGAAGGGTTTAAAAACTGGAGAAAAGGAGGAGAGAAACTGACGCAACATAACGCCAGCGCTTCTCACGAAGTGGCAATGGAAGGGTGGTGTGAATTTAAGGAGAGAGAGAAAAACGGATCGAGGATTTTGACGCACCTCCATGACGATGGACATAAGAAAATTGTTAAATAAAACAGGATCTACATGCGAGCAGTTGTTGAGTCACTGCGCTTTACAGCTTGTCAAACCATTGGTCAGAGAGGCCACCGAGAGAATGAACAGTCCACCAACAGAGGTAATTTCCTTGAAATGTTACATCTGCTGGGGAAGTTTGATAGCACTGTATCCAAAAAATTATCTAATGGGCCAGGTAATGCAAAATATGTCTATCATGACATTCACATAATGGCCTGCATTTTGAGAGAACAGGTTAGTAACGAAGTTAAACTAGGAGGGCACTTTACTTTAATGGTGGATGAAACAAAAGATGTGAGCAAAAAACAGCAGATATCTATTGTTCTGCGCATACACAATGATGACATTCATGAAGAGTTTCTTGATTTTGTTCCAGCTGATGGTTTGGATGCAGAGTCTTTACTTGTGACAGTGAAAGGGGCATTAGCTAAATTCAATATAGACAAAAATGCATGCGTTGGACAATGTTACGACGGGGCATCTGTAATGTCTGGCTGCAACAACGGTGTTCAGGAAAAAATTTGCAGAGAAGTCCCACATGCAGTGTACATCCACTGCCATGCACACAGATTAAACCTAGTTTTAGTTGACTGTGTCCATAATGTAAAACCAGTTGCTGACTGCTTTGCCACAGTTCAGCTACTTTACAACTTTTTATCTGGTTCAGTAACTCACAAAGTGTTCATGGAGAAACAAACAGAACTTGAGCCCACTAAAAGAACTGTGGAATTAAAACGTCTGTCAGATACCAGATGGGCATGTCAGTACTATAGTCTTTGGGCAATAAAGCAAACCCTCCCTAGCATCTTAGCCACACTTGAGGAAGTCAGCAATCAAACAAATAGCCATAGAGCTATTGAGGCTAGATCACTAAATGGCTTGATTGATGCACAGTTTGTTTTGCAAATCTACATGCTGGAGAACATATTTGGGCTCACAAAAACTTTATCTGACCAATTACAGGCCACAGATTTAGATTTGGCATCCGCCATTGATCTGGTCTTTGCACTGGTTGACACACTCAAAGAAGAACGCAATGGTGAAACTTGGACCCATCTGTGGAAGGGCGCAAGTGACGTGTGAAAGAGTGGGCATTGACATGCAGCGCCAACAGGCAAAAAGAAAAATAATACAGCCCTCCCACCTGCATCAGTTTCATGTCAACAATAGCCACACAAGGAAAAAGATACTGCAAACACCAGAAGACTACAAAATCCACTGTTTTTTCCCAGTACTTGACTGTTTAATCAGTGAATTGAATAGGTGCTTCTCTGCTGACAGTTGCCACGTTATGAAAGGAGTTGCAGCTATTAATCCCAAACACAAGACCTTCCTGCACCAAGATGCTCTTCAACCCATGGCTAGGCACTATGGCACATTAGAAGACAACCTTTCAGCAGAACTACATCAACTGAAACGCCTCATTGACAGAAAAAAAAAAATGGGGTCTCTCTCAACAGCACCCATGACTTGCTGATTCTATTGAGGCCATACAAGGAAGCTTTTATTGATTTATACAAACTTGTGTGCATCTCCATGACACTGCCTGTATCAACAGCTGCTTGTGAGAGGAGCTTTTCCTGCTTACGGCGTTTAAAAACCTACCTCAGAAACAAAAATGGCGATGTCTGAACCAGCAATCTTGCTGTGCTGGCAATCAGCTCAAGAAGAACAAAAGAGATGGATGTAGATGTTGTTATTGATCGCTTTGCAGCCGATCATAACAACAGGCGAATTGTTCTCTTTTAAGTGGTGAGTACACTCCTTACATTATATTTTAACAGGTTTAAATTGTACTGTATTTAATGTGCTTTAAACACAATTGTTGCAGGAAATCACACCTGTGGAGAATGGAGAGAAGACAGGAGGAGACTGGATAAAAGAGGAGCAGAGAAGATGGCAGGAAGAGACTGGAGAGTAAAGAGGGGAGAAGAGGACAGGAGGAGACTGGAGACTTAAGAGGAGCAGAGAAGACAGGAGGAGACTGGAGAGTAAGAGGAGCAGAGAAGATGCCGGGGGAAACTGGAGACTTAAGAGGAGCAGAGAACAGGACAGGAGGAGACTGGACAAAAGAGCTGTCAATATTGGTGAGTGAAGTGAGTGAGGCGAACCTCTTGCTATTGTATTGATGTATTTAGCATAAATACTAACCTATTCATGTGTACTATAAACTCATATGTTGCAGTAAATCACACCTGTGGAGACTGAAGAGAGGAGAGAAAGATGCCAGGAGGAGACTGGAGAGTAAGAGGAGCAGAGAAGAAGACAGGAGGAGACTGGAGAGTAAGAGGAGCAGAGAAGATGCCAGGGGGAAACTGGAGAGTAAGAGGAGCAGAGAACAGGACAGGAGGAGACTGGGCTAAAGAGCTGTCAATATTGGTGAGTGAAGTGAGTTAAGTGAACCTCTTGCTATTGTATTGCTGTATTTAGCATAAACACTAACCTATTCATGTGTACTATAAACTCATATGTTGCAGTAAATCACACCTGTGGAGACTGAAGAGAGGAGAGAAGATGCCAGGAGGAAACTGGAAAGTAAGAGGAGCAGAGAAGACAGGAGGAGACTGTAGAGTAAGTGGAGCAGAGAAGATGCCAGGGGGAAACTGGAGAGTAAGAGGAGCAGAGAAGATGCCAGGGGGAAACTGGACAGAAGTAGGGCAATCAAAAGGTGGTGAGAGTATGAGAATATATACTATTTTGTAAATATGTTTTCTGTCATGGGTGTGGCTATGGCAATTAAAGTTCGAGCATATTGTTTGCAAACTGCAATTGATTAATTAATTAAAAACAAAGTAGTTGATATGCTGTGTTGTTTTTGTTGTTTAGTAGCAGTAATATGCAGTTATTAGCCGTGTCCACTGTATTTTTTGTTGGTTTTCATGCAACCTGGTCTCACAGGATTCCGTGAAATGTCCATGGGCCCTTAACTCAAAATCCGTGGAGCCATCACGGAATCGCCCCAAATTCTGTGATGCGGCCACGGATATAACTCCAACGCAAGTCAATGACACTGACCTTCCGTGGTCCACACATGGATACCCGTTTCAATGACGGAGTAAAGATCTCACTCAACGGATGTGCTTTCTCATTTGGAAACGCAACATTTGAAGTATTTTTTTGTTTTCCAACATCAAATGCCATAATGACGTTAACCTGACTGTTATAGTAGCTATTGCATTGTCCTGTCATCATAAAATTTCAGTTTGTTTCAGTTAGCCTAACCAAAGTCCCGTGATGGCACCACGGACCTCAACAACCTGACCTCACTCACTGGACGTTGTAATGTTGCTGGCTTGTTTAGGAACTTATAAGCTTTAGGTTTACTGTGTTGCAATGGCATGTAATTAACTTGACATTTTGTCTCGTCCTGTCATCATAAAATCCAGTTTGATGGCGTTTTACACCTATTGCTCGCTTGGCTATAGTCAGAACTAAAATCTGTGATAGGAGCACAGAGTGAGTCTGTGGTAAGACCACGGATAACTCCAACGCAAGTCAATGACACTCATCTTCCGTGGTCCACACATGGATATCCGTTTCAATGACAGAGAACAGATCTCACTTAATGGACGTGCTTTCTCATTTGGAAACACAACATTTTAAGTATTTACTTCTTTTCCAACACCAAATACCATAAAGACGTTAACCTCTCTGTTATTGTAGCTATTGCATTGTCCTGCCATCATAAAAATTCAGTTTGATTCTGTTAGCCTAACTGAAGTCCCGTGATGGCACCACGGACCTCAACAACCATGCAATGGCATGTAATTAAGTTGACATTTTGTCTTGTCCTGTCATAATAAAATCCAGTTTGATGGCGTTTAACACCTATTGCTTGCTTGGCTATAGTCAGATCTAAAATCTGTGATAGGAGCACTGAGTGAGTCTGTGGTGAGACCCAGGTCCCAGTGCGTGATATGGTCACATAATTTAATCTATTGATTCATGCCACGGACACGTTTATTTCATTATTTTCGTAATACCAGCACGTTTTTTTAAACTAATGTATTTTCAATGGGAAGCGTCTTTCGTGATCACAGCACGATTCTTTCTGCCTGCCGGAATGCAGCAGAGAAGCTGCCAGGGAAGCTGGACTGCTTTGCTGTTTATTGATATTTTTTAAATTATATTTTATCAGTAGGAAATCGCGCTGAAGAAGTCTCGTTCCGAACACATCGCGATATTTGGCATCAGTTCACGTGTGTCAGATGTTGGTAAGTAGTAAATACCTAAATACGCTGTACTAATAATGTGTGATATAATGTCTTTTCTGTTTGTCAATATTAATCTGCCATTATATCTGCCATTATATCTGCCATCTCCACGGAGACTTTGCGTTTCATTGCTTTCTAATTCAAAATAGGGTGATTAAACACTGCCTGTCACGTGACGTGCTATAGGCCTAGATATTCATATCAGATTAAAAATAGTACAATTAGTTCCAAAGTTGTATTTGTAGTAGAAGCACAGTAAAAACAACACTTACCATGCTTTTACCACACTATTGGTAGTTTTAATGTGATACTTATTGTAAATGCACAGTAACCACAACACTTACCATGCTATACCACAGTAACCCTAATTTTACTGTGATAGGTGTGGTAAAATGACAGTAACCACAAAACTTACCATGCTTTAAACCTCAGTAACCTTAGTTTTACTTTGATTGGTGTAGCAAAGGACAGTAATCACAAAACTGACCATGCTTTTACCTCAGTATTGATAGTTTTAAAGTGATATTTGTTGTAAATGCATATTAACCACAACACTTGCCATGCTTTTAATGCTTTATAATGTAACATCCAATATTTGTAAGGTAAATCAGTACTTTTTCCTTTAAATAATCCTATATATTATACATAATGATATTTTCTTTTCTCTTTTTTCAGCTGAAAATACCAAAAGGGCCTTTCGGACTCAGTCAGCCCGTTATTGTTTGAGGACAAGTAAACGGAGGAGACGGACAGCTGCAAAGGCAAATATTCACAATGGTATGTATGTGTTGTTTTTAACCCTAAATCAAACATTTTATCAAGCATTTGTTGTTTCCTAACTTTTCTCACAAAACCCATAGCCCAATCAGTACAAACATAGTCTAAAATTCTTAATAATTCACAATATTTAACAAGTTGTCAAATTCGTATGATACTCGTTAGGCTTGGGCGGTATTGGAATTTTGATACCGTCAAACGTCCTCCCTATTTTACCGGGGTATACGGTATTACCGTGACTAATTAAAAATTATGACATAATGGGCTCAGATGGCGTCACCAAACTGTTGGCTTGTGCCTACACCGTTCAGAAACTGAATGCCAGATCAAAAAAAAAAAAAAAAAAAAAAAAATCAAGCCGTGCACGTTGTGTCTGAGTCCGGCCGACGGCATTAACTGTTATTATGAGCCCGAGCCCACCATTATTCAACATAATATCTGTGTGCATGCAACAAGCAAGAAGTGCCTTTGTAATCCGGTGACGCGTGTCCATTGATTTTTATTAATAAAACCTTTCTGCAAAGATGGAAGTTGACGATCGCCATCTCTGTAGTGAACGCGCCTATAGAGAGAAATGCACATCATTGATCAATCAGATTTATTTTCGTTTTGAATTGTTTCGTTTAAAGAAATTGACGATCGCCATCTCCATAAAGAACGATAGAGAGAAATGCACATCATGGATTACAGAGAGTAGGCTAGTCTATTTCTTTTCTTTTCGTTTTGTATGGTTTCGTTTACTGAAATTGATGATCGCATCTCTGTATGAACGCGCCTAGAGAGAACTGCACATCATGGATTAAATAATCAGAGTGGCCTTTTTCTTTTCGTTTTGAATTGTTTCGTTTAAAGAAATTGACGATCGGCATCTCTGTGAACGCTATAGAGAAAAATGCACATCATGGATTAATCAGAGAGTAGCCTACCCTATATTTCTTTTCGTTTTGAATTGTTTTGTTTAAAGAAATTGTTGATCGCCATCTCTGAGTTTCGGTTAATTTGTGAGATTTCAATGCAAGTGACCGTGGCATGCCAGCGCCCATCATGTCATGATTATATTAAATCCAGGCAATTTGGTTGATGAAAAATTTATTAAAATTAAGATACAATTTATATTAAACGAAATTCGTTTCAAAGAGGCCTTTTACAAAACGAAATTTATTGAAGTGGTCAAATCGTCTGACTCCCGATGCATCCTATCTTATTTATGCTGTTTACTTTTCATAATCAACAAAGATGGAAAAAATAACATTATAATATTTTAACAAATACGAAACTTAATGCGCTTATTTAATGAACTCGAGAACAAAATGCATCCTGGCAGTAGTTTCGGAGATGCGACATTAGGTTAGAGGTGTTTACATCTCTCGCGGTCACCTTTTTATGGCACAATTTACAAATTGCCTCGTCAGTATTTACCGCCTCTCCCTTCTCATTTGGCTGGAACCAGAAATATTACCAAACTGCAACCACAAAAGCATTTTTAGGCAATAAATAAATTATATATATTATAGGCTATATAAGTGCCGGTAATGACGGTATTGAAACTGATACCGGTGCTATTTTAAGATCCTGCGGTATCCGATATTACCGTAATACCGCCCAACCCTAATACTCGTACATATTTGTATACCCGTACACAATCCTGTTAGCCTGGGAAAACCCAGGCAACTTCCGGCAAATTTAGATTTGCTCTACAAGTAGTCTGGCAAAGAGCTCATTCAAGCCCATTTCTAATCCGTCGAAATTGCGGCACCAATCAGAAACGTTGGGGCGGGCTTTACACAATGACGATCGCTCTGATTGGTTTTAGGTCTATCCAATGGCGCCCAGAGGCATTTGAGCGACATCCGTTGGTGAAGTGCATCAACTTTTAAATGCATTATTATATTCAAATTGCAAACACATGAGGACAGTCTACATGAAAGACTCACTGGCAGATGAACGTGCTACTACATTTCTCTCTGAAACGGTAGGAAATTAAATTAGATTTAATAGAGGATTTTAACTGTGACAAGATGATTGACAGGGCAGTTTACATGACAGGATGCACACGACAGATCCGTCCGATAAAGATGACGAAGTAGTAACTTATGTTCCAAAGCTTGCCTACTTTTTTGCTACACATTCAAAAGTAAATACGTTTTCTTCACAAAAAAAGTACTTTTATGGAGTAGTGTTACTTAGGCAAATTGGGACGCAGCATATGGCTTTACACAATGACGATCCCTCTGATTGGTTTTAGGTCTATCCAATTGCCCCAGAGGCATTTGAGCGACGTCCGTTGGTGACGCCCCTTTGGAAATGAGTTATTAATGAAGTTTTGCCAGACCATAACTCAGTTACTACTGAGAATGGTCTGGTTTTAACCTGGCTACAATCCTGCAGCTTTTACTCCTTGTGCTGTCATTGGCTACTGCCTCAATTCCTGTACATATTTATCGCGATATTTTTAAATCAGTTGCACCACTTCTTGGAAAGTTGTCGGATGTCACACACACTGTCAGAAAGTTTATATTAATTAGGGGCCAAGCCCTGAAAGGGCGAAGGCCCTATTGTTTTCGGTAGGATTATTTATTATTATTATTAGGGTCCAAGCCCTGAAAGGGCGAAGGCCCTATTGTTTTCGGTAGGATTATTATTATTAGGGCCCAAGCCCTGAAAGGGCGAAGGCCCTATTGTTTTCGTTGGGATTATTTGTTATTAGGGCCCAAGCCCTGAAAGGGCGAAGGCCCTATTGTTTTCGGTAGGATTAATGTTTATTATTAGGGCCCAAGCCCTGAAAGGGCGAAGGCCCTATTGTTTTCGGTAGGATTATTAGGGCCCAAGCCCTGAAAGGGCGAAGGCCCTATTGTTTTCGGTAGGATTATTAGGGACCAAGCCCTGAAAGGGCGAAGGCCCTATTGTTTTCGTAAGGATTATTCTTTATTATTAGGGCCCAAGCCCTGAAAGGGCGAAGGCCCTATTGTTTTGGTTAGGATTATTATTAGGGCCCAAGCCCTGAATAGGGCGAAGGCCCTATTGTTTTCGGTAGGATTATTTTTAGGGCCCAAGCCCTGAAAGGGCGAAGGCCCTATTGTTTTCGTTAGGATTATTAGGGCCCAAGCCCTGAAAGGGCGAAGGCCCTATTGTTTTCGGTAGGATTATTAGGGCCCAAGCCCTGAAAGGGCGCAGAGCCCTATTGTTTTCGTTAGGATTATTATTAGGGCCCAAGCCCTGAAAGGGCGAAGGCCCTATTGTTTCCGGTAGGATTATTTATTATTAGGGCCCAAGCCCTGAAAGGGCGAAGGCCCTATTGTTTTCGGTAGGATTATTATTATTATTATTATTATTATTATTTTGTCAAACTTTCGGCCACTTTTGGGGCCCTTAACATGCTCGAAAACTCTTGAAACTTTGCACACAGGTCAGAACCCGCGGCCATCAGGGCCGGGCTGAGGCTGGTACCCGGGCGTGGCAGGGGGGCTCAACAGCGCCCCCTGGAACGGGATGTTGTAAGAGGCCGATCGCACAGATGTGACTATTGTGAGTCAAAGTTATAGCGCCACCAACAGGCAGCAGGAAGTACATCACTATTAAAATGCTTTGAAATCACTGTCTTATTTTTACCAGATTTGCTTCAAACTTTATGTGTACAATGTAGACACACGGCAGATGTAAACCTGTGAAAGGATTATTGATATCTTAGATACTGTTGCCGTGGCAACGCATCAAACTTTAATATTCTTTTTTATGCTTTTGAGACTCTTAACATACTTGAAATTGCATGAAACTCGACAGACACATCACATTTATTATCCAGTAGACATGTGCAAAGTTTCAGAAACGGGCGTGGTTAGGGGCTCAGTAGCGCCACCTTTAGTCATAAGTGGGGGGGTTAGTTTTATCAACAGCAACAAAACTTGGTATGTGTATTGTTCTCATCAAGACGGACAACTTTCTAATTTACATGATCTATTTCCGACCAACAGGAAGAGAGATATTTTGGTTTGAATGTGGATTTTCTGAAGAATTTTCTCTCCCTCTCTCTGTGTCTCTGTGTGTGTGAGGGGAGGGGGGATTTGACTATTGCTTTTATATTGTTAATCAAGGTTTCAGGGGCTTTTGGGGTCCTTAACATGCTCAAAAACTCTTGAAACTTTGCACACAAGTCAGAACCCCCTGCCATCAGGGACGGGCTGAAGCTGGTACCCGGGCGTGGCAGGGGGGCTCAACAGTGCCCCCTTGAAAGTGGTCCCAAAACTTGGTCCATAGATCAAACACGCTTGCATGAATTAATATGAAACTCGGTACACATATAGATCTCATCGGGCCAAACAACTTTCCCCCGGTCAAGATTTACGCCAGCCCAACAGGAAGTCGGCTATTATGGGTTGTTTGGAAAACGCTTGCTGTGGAATGCGAAGTACTCCTCCTAGAGAATTCATCCAATCCCCACCAAACTCGGTCAGCATGAAGTCAAGACATTGAGGATTCTAAATTGCGGACGGATTTTTGATATCTCGAACGGTTTGGCCGTGGCGAGGAAACAAATTTATGGCGAGAAAAGAGAGGAGACGAAGTGTTATAACTTCTGCATACATTAACTGATCTTGATGAAACTTCAGCAGTGTGTTCGTGGTAAGAGGCCGATCAGATGGATGTAACTATTGTGAGTCAAAGTTATAGCGCCACCAACTGGCAGCAGGAAGTGTGTCACTTTCAACATGCTTTTGACAAAAGTGGGGGGGTTAGTTTTAACTACAATAAAAAAAAAATTGTTTGTATATTGTTCTCATCAAGCCGGACAACTTTCTAATTCACATTCATTAGTTCTGGCCATCTGGAAGTCAGATATTTTGGTCTGAATGTGGATTTTTTGGATATTTCAGACTCTGAGTTTTTAGCCACTCCTCTTAAACTATTTCTTTTATTACCACCAAACTTTTTCAACATGATGAAAATACATCAAATATGCTAAATTGTGAATGGATAATAAATATCTCAAACGGTTTTGCTATGGCGAGGGATTAAAGTAATAGAGAGAGAATATAGGGCACTATATGTCACTTTGAGTGATTTATTGCCCTTAAGCCCCGCCCCCTTTTTGACCGTGGGAAATTCCCACGCTTGCCCCGCCCCTTCTACCCACCGCCCTCCCACCTCCGGACAGGTCACGTGACCGTGAGAATTTTCCCACGGTTGCTCCTCCCTTATGGGCGTGAACAGAACCAGGGAGATATTATAAATTAAATTATATATTAAATTATATATTTAATAATATAAAACGTTGTATAAAAGTTAAAATACACATGTGTTTAGTGTTCTCACACATCTGTAAAACTGTTACATAAAACACAAACTAGTTTAAAATGTCAATGACAAAAGTTTAATTTGCATTTTCTTAAAGATATCAAAATGTAAAAAAGCTATCAAACATTAAAACATATCAACCATTATGTTAAAAATCACAATATTAAAAAACAAGTATTAAAAACTGACTTTGTTGAAAGAAGAACAAAAGTTTTTTATCCGTCTCCAAAGGCTTAGAGCTTTTAACTCCAAAATCCGAAAAAAGCGAATAGTTCTATTTTCTAACATACATTTAAAGAAAAAGCTGTACTTTCACAATTACATTGTGTTTAAAGGTGTATAAAACATTGTTTAAAGTTTAAATTATATTTTCTTAAAGATATCAAAATGTGTTAGTATTAAAACATCTAAAACAACATTTTATGTTAAAACATAAACCGTGGGAAATTTTCCCAAGATCCACATTAAAACATCTAAAACAACATGTATTAAAATTATACCGAGCAAATAGTTCTATTTTCTAATACATTTGAAGAAAAGTTGTACAATCACAATTACAAGAAAAAGCTGTACTTTCACAATTACATTGTTTAAAGGTGTATAAAACATTGTTTAAAGTTTAAATTATATTTTCTTAAAGATATCAAAATGTGTTAGTATTAAAACACCTAAAACAACATTTTAAAGATGTTAAAAGTTTAAATTATATTTTCGTAAAGATATCAAAATGTGTTAGTATTAAAACATCTAAAACAACATTTTAAAGATGTTAAAACATTAATGAAAAAAGTTTAAATTATATTTTCTTAAAGATATCAAAATGTGTTAGAATTAAAACATCTAAAACAACATTTTATGTTAAAACATAAATGTTAAAACATTGAAAAAGCAATAATCAGCTCCGGACCGTGGGAATTTCCCATGGTCCCCTTCCCTACAAACATCCCCACCCCATCCCCACTTCTGTATTGTTTAACAGATAACATTATGACAATGTATATTAAAACTTTTTTAAGAAATGTACAATAAAGACAACTTTGTTGAAAGAAGAACAAAAGTTTTTTATCCGTCTCCAAAGGCTTAGAGCTTTTAACTCCAAAATCCGAAAAAACGAATAGTTCTATTTTCTAACATACATTTAAAGAAAAAGCTGTACTTTCACAATTACATTGTGTTTAAAGGTGTATAAAACATTGTTTAAAGTTTAAATTATATTTTCGTAAAGATATCAAAATGTGTTAGCATTAAAACGTCTAAAACAACATTTTAAAGATGTTAAACATTAATGAAATAAGTTAAAATTGCATTTTTCTCTAAAAGAGTTATTAAAAATGAGTTAAGATGTTAAAAATCAATAATTTACAGAAAAGTAAGTGCATCCATCCATACAGTATTTGTAAAACTGTTACATAAAACACAAACTAGTTTAAAAAGTGTCTCAAACACATAATATTAAAACCACACCATGTTAAAAATCACAGTATCTAAAAATACTAATCCTTACGTTTTTGTAAATCCGTTTGTTGAAAGAGAGCCAAAAGGTATATCCGATGGTATTTACCACATCAAATGTATATCCAGAAGGTATATCCAAGACCAAAGGTTTATCCAACAACAAGGATATATCCATGACCAGAGGTATATCCAAATATATATCCAAAAGGTATATCCAAGACCAGAGGTTTATCCAACATTAAGGGTATATCCGGAACCATAGGTTTAGAGATTTTATTTACAAAAGTTACAAAGTCTCGTGAGGAGTTCAGCAAAAAGCGTCCACACGGTTACATCCCAAAAGTTAGACTGACCTCTGTGACATCTGCCCTGTAGCCACAGGTAGACCACTCCCACCCTAGACCCCTCCCACCCCTAGAGACCACCCACCCCTAGACCCCTCCCACACCTAGACCCCTCCCACCCCTAGAGACCTCCCACCCCTAGACCCCTCCCACACCTAGACCCCCTCCTACATCAAGATCCCTCCCAACCCAACTATGTTTTGCTTTAATTAAAAAAGAGTTTTGTTTTCCGCAATCATTTAAAAACTTTTTAAAAACAATGTATGTATAAAGTTAAAATACAACGGTTTAGTATTCGTACGTTTACAACGTTATCTGAAAAAGCTAGAATTAATAGCTAGATTTTAGTTAAAAATACATAGGTGTAGGCTAGTATTTAAAACGCTAGGCCTATCAGAAAAATGTAGACAATAATGTCTTCTTACGTATACAGATTTTAAACCCTGTTAAAACAAAAAAGTCAACGTTAAATATTTTAAAACAAGTTATAGAATGACTTTCACGAACAACTTTTAAAGATGCCAGAAAAATGGTAAATTATGTTTCAAACGTGAACAACATATCAAACAACAACAGTTAAAAAATAATACATAAAGTGAATAGTTTTAAGCAAAACTTTTTAACATTACAATTCGCTATAAACTTTTGTATAGATCTTAGCTAAAATAGATCTTTCACTGTCTCGCAAAGCATCCTTGTGCTCCGAAAGCACAACACGAATGAGAAATCGGTCTGTGAAGCGAGTCTCCGCCCACCTAAAAACTTTGCCAATGCAAATACACATGTGTAGAGGTATAGCTACAGATTTAAATCTTGGTAAAAAAGGCTTAATCAAAACAACATTTTAAATTTTTGTACATTTAATTTAATTTAGTTATTAATCCGGTATTAGATCTTTCTAGCCTAATATTGTTTGATGTGTTATGCCTAGATAACGAAACATAGTCCATACATGTTGTGTTCGAGAAAAGTAATATTGATGTAATCTTTGTGAGATCATACCCACAAACACAGAACTTTGTGTTGGATGCTCGACTTTACTAAAAGAAAATATTATGGAAGTCATTTTCAAACTGTAATTATACCATATTTTATGTATTAATAGTATGGATCCATTGGGGTTTAATGTTTTAATGTTTGTTTGTTTGTTATTAACTAATACCTTTTTTAACTAAAACACTTCAACATCCTCCACAAATTAAAGAAACATATGAGGTAAGGCTAGTCTCAGACCCCAGATAAACAGATAATGGAATGTTCACAAGTAGGAGTTATTCTCCTACTTCGTATGTGTGTAAATAGTTGCGCTTATGGACTAACTTTAAAAAATCATCTTTATACACGAATCACGTGTGTCCAAACATTTGTGTAAGATTCAAAAGACCAAATCACTAGAAAAGAGGGTTGAAAAGTATAGTTTACGATAAATACACAAAGCATACAAATGATGACCAGGTTTCACATTTTGTATTCTGATTGTACAGAGCTTATATAATCTTTGTATTGTTTAATATTAATTGTAACTGCTATATAGCTACGGTTAGGATTTGACTTATGGTTAGTTACTTGTAACGTAATTTACTGTTATTACTATTAAGTAAATGTAGTAACGTATAAATTTGTCACCTTATAATAAATGTTACCAGGAATTCTTAAAAGAATCAACCTTTCTTTTTGTTATAACTGACAAACTGGAAGGTAGACAAATATATTTCAACACAAAGTTTATTAACAATAATCCGGCAGAAGGGTGACAGGTGAGTGGCGACAGTTAGGAACACGTAAAAACCCAACAAGCTCCTAGAACTGAAAATAACTGAATACATGGTGACAAGTGTAAATAACATTTCAATAATACTTTTCCACTAAAAGAGTACGACCTTTAGAATGCGTGTTTGGATTGTTATATTTAAAATGTATGTACATCACGAGTAGTCTAATATTACCAACTAATGTTTACACACAACAAATGTAGGCCTAGTAGAAATACAGTTACACATACACGTAACATGTACAAAAATCATAGGGAAATAACGTCAATCAAATGAGTTTGTTTTAAAAATAACAACAATCAAATAAAAAAAACAACAACGAGATTTACCTTCTCATAAAAGGACCATGTAATTCTCTCAATATTCTTTGAACAACGTTTAGATTTTCAGAAATGAATGACAATGCAATTGTTAACATTTGTTGATCGTTTCTCACCTGTTCAATCTCCTGATGAACGCTTAATAGCTCATTCCGTAATTGTCTGTTTTCATCCAATAATTGCCCGTGGCAGATCCCAAAAAATTCAACACTGTTCCTTAACTCATTCGTGTGTTGATTTTGGTGATCTAAAATTCTATGAAGAATCGTTACGACGTCTCTTTGCGCCTCTGATGTAATCTCCTCCATCTGCCGGTAGGTTAATGGTTGTGTTACGTGACCTAAAATACCCAAAACATTTCTATTGATACTACGTAATGTATCATAACTCAAATTGTGAAGATCTCGTTCGTTGAATAACGGGGTATCGTTCCGTACAGAGTTATCCTCATCGGAGTTTGACGATTCCGACACAGAATCGCTGACTTGACACAACACGGCTGCTTGGGAATCCAGGAATATTTCCAATTCTCTTTCGGCGTAATTTTGTTCTAGGATCAAACATAAAAATAATTTATTAAATGAAATGTTTAATAGATAAAATACAATAAATGTATAGCGACTTACCGGTATATTCCGATGAGTTTACACTGGGACTGGAACACAGGTAATGTGAACCCGCGATCCGTTTTCTATAAGCATCTCCAGAAGCCCCATTGTAATCAGACGTGGACAGTAGGTCTACAGGAATGCTTTGTTCTGGAAAATAACATTTATTATTTTAAAATTCAATGAATAAAAATATTATGATAAGACAAAAATAAATACCCTAAATATAACGTACCCTCGTCAGGATAGTGTAATTGGCTATCATTAATCGAATCATATTCTCCGTAAACATCTCGTAGCCGTTTCACGCCTCGTCCGGATACACGGAAATTCATGCGCTCGGTAGAAGTTATCGGCCCGTAGCTGCACGTTGGTTCCTGATCTGATTGTCCGTAGGCATACTGTTCAGGGGTGGAAGATGGGGTTATGTCCTCGTAGGCCGACACACCGGGAACATCAACCAATGTAGATAACTCCGCAGCATTGATAGTGTTGTGAGCCACTGTGTCCTCTGGGATACCTGTTGAAATATTGTAAAGGGTGTAAGTTTTTTCCTTTTTTTTTAAAAAGTTATGAAAGATGATACTGAAAAAATAAAACACTCACCTTGAAAAAATTCACTGGGTAAAACACCATCGGGAAATGAGCTGTCATCTGGTCACCGAACAAAGATATATAACGTTATTAGGCACGGGTTACTGACAAATTCATTCCATAAAAATGTAATAAACCTTTTGTTGAAAATACTTACAAAGATCGTTTAAAATTTGTGATAAATCTTCATCATAGCACTGATCCGATGAAACTTCTGCTTCGCGTTGATTTCCAGACATAATACAGGCTAACTTACAATTCGTGTTTCGACGGTCTGTCTCGTTCGCATAGAGTTCCGTAAATGATTTAGACAGCCTCATTTTAAAGACTGTACAGCCATTTTAAAACACCTTTTTACCCGCCACATTTTCAAAGGGCGTCTATCTCTGTAGGTGGTAGAGATTCTGAAAGGTGATTGTATGACTAGAAATACGTATGACGGATCTGATCTCATCTCGTTTACTAAGATCTGTAATAATCTAATTCACACAAATCCGTCAAAAGAGAAAAATAAGATATGTGAATGCTAACACCAATGCAGACACCGTGCCGCCAAGTGTGTGTGTGTGTGTGTGTGTGTGTGTGTGTTTAAAATCCTTAAAAACTCACTGCTCTAAACTTTTAAATATAACTTTGTACCAACACATAAGTTTATTTAGTAGATTTCATGCCACATTGTAACATGTGGGGGTAGTTGTAACATAACATATGACAGCTTAAAATCTTATCTGATCTAATAAAAATATACAAAACAAACTAAATATTTTCTAAATAAAATTCAATTAAAAACGTTTTCATATAAAATAACGACAATTTTTAATAATTAAATATAAATTCATTTTTGAGTTTTGACTACAAACACATGAAAACACGGCTATACCACATAGTTAAAACACTAAATATTTATTAATTCCTGTAGGCTACATTGACTTTCAGTCTTTATTCACCTCTTCTCACGTTTTCTCAATAAAATTAATAAAAAACGACTGCACAACTGGGATTTAAACCCTGCTAGTGTCTTCTGGTAGTTACCGAAGCATTAAATAACTATCTCAACTGTTAAATAACATCTAGGAGATTAAGGCCACATTTACACATAGCCGGGTATTTAGAGAAACGAATATTTCTCCCCCTCCATTTTCAAAAATAACATCGTGCACGCAACATCGTTTTCAAAAAAGTTGTCGTTTACATCAACCCGCATAAATACAATGGGCGGCAGTGTAGGGAGAAGGATAAAGCCATGCAAGCCAATCAGAATCCTCAAAATCGACAACAACCAATAGCTCGAGTGACTTCCTGTTCCTTTCAAAACAACAGACATGGCGCGAGGTTTGTTCGTGTGGACAGACAGCGAAGCAAATGCAAACAGACCAAAAGCGTTTGCACAAAAGTCAAAAATGAGTACCACTTTAACAGCATCCATGATCAAATAGTTGGCAAACAAACTCTAAACATAGGGCGCTCACATGACGAAAGCATTTTCTGGCGCAAAATGTGACGTTTGAGAACCTAAAACCCCGTTTCTCCCGGTTGACACGGTAACACATAACCGGCGTTTTCAGAAACCTCCACTCTGGCCGGAGTTTTTAGAAATAATCGTTTTCTGGGATAAAAACGGCGTTTTCGTGTAAATGACAGGCCAAAACGCAGGGAAATATCTGCGTTTTCCCATCGTGTAAACGGGGTCTAAACATGTTCAGATTTGTCTTATTTTAAATAAACACAAAAATAGAGATGAAAATTAGCTTAAGTAAGAAATTTACCTTTGCTATGGTTTAATAAAGTGTCTATGGGTATCTTCCGAAAAAAAAATGCTGGTATTTTTCTAAAGGCTATGATGTTGATATAGCAACTAGTACACAAAATTTTGTCATCCAAACATGTGCTGAAGTAACAAACGTGTTAACTAACATCAACGTTAGGTTGTCAACCGTGCACCCCTATATTAAAAAGACCGATCTAAATGATACAGATATAATTTGAAATAGTGTAAAATGAACTGAAGTAGTAATAAGAATGTCGGTAGCGTACATCTTATTTTACACATTTTTCGATTAGCTGCCTACCTTTAATCTATCATCAACCTCTTATCTTTTGTTAGCGTATGTGTGCATGCATGTGTGAACGTGTGTGTGTGTGTGTGTGTGTGTGTGTGTGTGTGTGTTAGTGATGCGATAACACCTCTGTAGACATTCTGTCGCCAAGTGGACACACGTGTGTGTGTGTGTGTGTGTGTGTGTGTGTGTCTACTGTATAGTGATGCATGTCGTGAAAGGTTTACAACGTATTCAATTGTAGACTATCATTTTGTTTTGATTATTGGTTTTATTCACAAACAGGACTGTCATAAACAGCATGAAGCTTTTGAAGTTTCCTAACTTTTGTGTCTGACTATTTACGTGATGGTTATGGTGAATAATATTATTTTGATGCAAAACGGTTCCCACATAGAACCGGTACCCATCAGGATCAATCATTCTTTGTTAGCTTGTTTTTAATAATGACTGGAGAAAAATCAGATTTCATCTTAATGTGCAACGTCACTCGATGTCCGAGTAAAAGTCAATGCTTTTTTCTTTGTTCAATGTGTACAGTTCAAGGATTGAAGCCAGTTGAAACTCTTAATTTGACCTCTCAAAGTGCATCAGATTGATGCATTTAACCTTAAAATGTACACAATTATGCGTTGAACACACTGTTCTGGTGTCGCTAGAGTTGCAACTATGGCAACTGAGAAGACCATTCTTTGTTTTCTTTATGAAGAATTTTCAGGGACTGATGAAGTCGGTATAAATATACTACAAAATAATACCAGTGTTGCTAATAAACTGGATGGTATTTAAGTTCTGTTGCTTTTATATGAAAATAAATATAATGAACAAGACATCGAAAGTAGTCTACTTATTTAATTCCATTCCAAATACATGTTTATCAGTCTTTTTCTTTAATACAGACATATGTTTTTAATAAAAATTACATTGCATAACCCATAGAGATCGCACTGAGATAGTTTGGGAATATTACCACATAACGTATACACATAAAACATAATATCAGTGTTTTATTAAAATCAAACCTTTTAAAAGAGAACAATACATCACGGTTGTTTAAACCAATGAACATCAAGCTGTGGCGTCTGTAAGTCGCGTCCCATCATGTTTTTGATCAGCGCAGTCAGTGGAGAGCAACTGCGTGCGACTGCAGAATCCGCCTGGTGCGCCTTGTGCTCGCGGGAGATTTTTGACATACGTCAGCATGACATCAGAGGAAGGCGGACCGCACTCGGATCCGTCTCTAACCGGCATGCATTTCGCACTGATCACCGGTGCAAGCCGTTTCCGGGAAACATGGCGTTATTATTATTATTTTACATTGAACAAACAAAATGCTCTGATTGTCCCAGATAAATGTCTTCTGTTACAATTCGCATAAAAAATCACAAGTACCCGACAAAAGTAAAATGTAGAATTCTGTTCAAAATGTTATAGGATTTATAGAATGACGATTTACTATGGTAAAATAAAACCATACAAGTGTAGTCGTTGTGCGTTTTTAAATCTGGTTCACACAAAGAAAATACATTAATTATGTTTGAAAAAGATACATGTATTTCCCCACACTAGGGATATATGCGTTTATTAAAAACTTTACACCCTATCTGTTTGTAACTTTACAGGTAGGTTATATTAAAAACGTCTTAGTTACTTCAGACATGAATTTATTTCGTAACACATCGTCCATCCACATTTCAAGAAAATATCAATAATAGTTTGAATATATTTAATATTGACGTTCTCTTTAGAGAATGCATGTATACAGACAGATCTGATAATCTTACGCCATATTCCTGTAACACAGTCTGTTTTAATCTATCTTTATAAGCACCAGAATCCGAAGGTTAGTCAAATATCTTTATTAGTTCTGCCATGTAGGCGCTATGAGATTTCAATCAATAAGAATCAATCATGTTACAAAGTTGTACATTATTTTATTTTAGAATATAAAAGTCACAAACATTTTTATTTCACAATATAAAAGTCACAAACATTTTTCACTACATAAAAGTTACAAAACATTTCCAAACAACAAAAATGTTTTTCTTTTATTAGAATGTAAGAAGTAGAAAGTTAAAAACATGTATAATATGAATTATATCACAAACAAACAAAATTCAATTTCACAGACATTTCAAATTCTTCTCCATGATGCATTCACCTAAAATATAAAATCATTTTACAAACATTTTTAATCATTTTACAAAACACTCAAGGACATATTATATATTGTCCAAACAAAAGGCAAATTTATACGTGTATTTTTAAAAAAGCAGGTTACATTGACAAATTATATAGTCTATTATCCACACAAAAAATGAATTTCTAGAATGACACGCAAAATAGACTTGATAATCCGGTGACCTGTGAGTTCCATGGCATCCGACCGTCTCATCGACAGTTGTGTCGTGGGCCTCGGCGACTGTGGCAGGTGTTTCCAACTCCATACCTTGTAAGGAACACCAGTTTGTGATATCCAGGTTCAGTACAGAATTTATTTAGCCAATCGACGCTTTTCTGAGGTAATCCATTTGTCATAATAGGTAATCCATTTGCTGCATCCGGTAATCCTTTTGGTACGTATCCGTCGTAGCTCCCAGGGGTTGGAATGATGATGAAGAAGAGTCACCTCCTTGAGTCACGATACGTTTGAATGAATCGGCTAGTCCAGAGAGTAGTTTCTTAATGCTTGTAGAGAGTAGGTGGGGTTATATAAGATCCGCGTCTCTCTGGGACCTCCCACTCGGGATGGAAAAGTTTCACTTTAATGTTGGCGTAGCGTTCATACGCGTTGGTCCACTGGAAAAGCTGATTGATCTTGGAAAAAATCTCAGCCATCACAGGTAGATCCTTCCATTGGAACATGAATTTCAGATCATATAATTTTAAATGATCTTTTTCAGATATCGGCCAGGTGAATTCTGGGTACGTTCCAAAGTCACTACAAAGTATGTAAATAAAATCGTCTGGATATTTGTTAACTTGATCAGCTAAAATCCGGTATCTTGTACCCATGGTTAATCCATTCCACTCACCAATAAAAAGGGGCGTGTCCATCCCTTCCTGTAAATCTGGCCATACTTTTGAGTAGAATAAAAACCAATCTCTTTCAGTGAATTTTAATGCTGGATCATCCGTTGAATTCATGTTGAATCTCTCATTGTTATCCACGTTAAAAAATCTGACTTCTCTGTTGATTTTGTCATAATCATATGTACACGCACGTCCTTCAGACAAGTGAAAAGTATATTTCACAGAATCTGCAGGCTCGTGAAGAAATCGCGTTAAACATGGCCCATGGGTTTCCCGTTTTTTTCGTGGTGCTAAAGTCAAATCCTCCATAGCATCAGTAATCCTTCTCTCAGGTGTTTTCGGTGCCGCAGTAGCCATTGCAGGTTGTCCGGTATGCAAAATCAGAAGTATCTCTAGTAGTGCTTGAGTTCCTTTTTAAACACCTCTGTCACACTGTGGGAGGGAATTCCCACGTGATGTAACCATCGGCGTCATTTTTTACGCACACCTTTAAATCGCAACAGACCTCTCACCTTTGAGAGGCGTGTTAGTGGGTGGAGTCTGTGTCACGTTCTGGCCCGTTTATGTATATGTCATTTAAGTTCGGACGCTGTGCTGAACGGTCACTTTTCACGATAGGGTGTCTTTGCTGTTTCCCCTAGTGATTTGGTCTTTTGAATCTTACACAAATGTTTGGACACGCGTGATTCGTGTATAAAGATGATTTTTTAAAGTTAGTCCATAAGCGCAACTATTTACACACATACGAAGTAGGAGAATAACTCCTACTTGTGAACATTCCATTATCTGTTTATCTGGGGTCTGAGACTAGCCTTACCTCATATGTTTCTTTAATTTGTGGAGGATGTTGAAGTGTTTTAGTTAAAAAAGGTATTAGTTAATAACAAACAAACAAACATTAAAACATTAAACCCCAATGGATCCATACTATTAATACGTAAAATATGGTATAATTACAGTTTGAAAATGACTTCCATAATATTTTCTTTTAGTAAAGTCGAGCATCCAACACAAAGTTCTGTGTTTGTGGGTATGATCTCACAAAGATTACATCAATATTACTTTTCTCGAACACAACATGTATGGACTATGTTTCGTTATCTAGGCATAACACATCAAACAATATTAGGCTAGAAAGATCTAATACCGGATTAATAACTAAATTAAATTAAATGCACAAAAATTTAAAATGTTGTTTTGATTAAGCTTTTTTTTTACCAAGATTTAAATCTGTAGCTGTACCTCTACACATGTGTATTTGCATTGGCAAAGTTTTTAGGTGGGCGGAGACTCGCTTCACAGACCGATTTCTCATTCGTGTTGTGCTTTCGGAGCGCAAGGATGCTTTGCGAGACAGTGAAAGATCTATTTTAGCTAAGATCTATACAAAAGTTTATAGCGAATTGTAATGTTAAAAAGTTTTGCTTAAAACTATTCACTTTATGTATTATTTTTTAACTGTTGTTGTTTGATATGTTGTTCAGGTTTGAAACATAATTTACCATTTTTCTGGCATCTTTAAAAGTTGTTCGTGAAAGACATTCTATAACTTGTTTTAAAATATTTAACGTTGACTTTTTTGTTTTTAACAGGGTTTAAATCTGTATACGTAAGAAGACATTATTGTCTACATTTTTCTGATAGGCCTAGCGTTTTAAATACTAGCCTACACCTATGTATTTTTAACTAAAATCTAGCTATTAATTCTAGCTTTTTCAGATAACGTTGTAAACGTACGAATACTAAACCGTTGTATTTTAACTTTATACATACATTGTTTTTAAAAAGTTTTTAAATGATTGCGGAAAACAAAACTCTTTTTTAATTAAAGCAAAACATAGTTGGCTTGGGAGGGATCTTGATGTAGGAGGGGGTCTAGGTGTGGGAGGGGTCTAGGGGTGGGAGGTCTCTAGGGGTGGGTGGTCTCTAGGGGTGGGAGGGGTCTAGGGTGGGAGTGGTCTACCTGTGGCTACAGGGCAGATGTCACAGAGGTCAGTCTAACTTTTGGGATGTAACCGTGTGGACGCTTTTTGCTGAACTCCTCACGAGACTTTGTAACTTTTGTAAATAAAATCTCTAAACCTATGGTTCCGGATATACCCTTAATGTTGGATAAACCTCTGGTCTTGGATATACCTTTTGGATATATATTTGGATATACCTCTGGTCATGGATATATCCTTGTTGTTGGATAAACCTTTGGTCTTGGATATACCTTCTGGATATACATTTGATGTGGTAAATACCATCGGATATACCTTTTGGCTCTCTTTCAACAAACGGATTTACAAAAACGTAAGGATTAGTATTTTTAGATACTGTGATTTTTAACATGGTGTGGTTTTAATATTATGTGTTTGAGACACTTTTTAAACTAGTTTGTGTTTTATGTAACAGTTTTACAAATACTGTATGGATGGATGCACTTACTTTTCTGTAAATTATTGATTTTTAACATCTTAACTCATTTTTAATAACTCTTATAGAGAAAAATGCAATTTTAACTTATTTCATTAATGTTTAACATCTTTAAAATGTTGTTTTAGACGTTTTAATGCTAACACATTTTGATATCTTTACGAAAATATAATTTAAACTTTAAACAATGTTTTATACACCTTTAAACACAATGTAATTGTGAAAGTACAGCTTTTTCTTTAAATGTATGTTAGAAAATAGAACTATTCGCTTTTTCGGATTTTGGAGTTAAAAGCTCTAAGCCTTTGGAGACGGATAAAAAACTTTTGTTCTTCTTTCAACAAAGTTGTCTTTATTGTACATTTCTTAAAAAAGTTTTAATATACATTGTCATAATGTTATCTGTTAAACAATACAGCAGTGGGGAGGGGTGGGGATGTTTGTAGGGAAGGGGACCATGGGAAATTCCCACGGTCCGGAGCTGAATATTGCTTTTTCAATGTTTTAACATTTATGTTTTAACATAAAATGTTGTTTTAGATGTTTTAATACTAACACATTTTGATATCTTTAAGAAAATATAATTTAAACTTTTAACATCTTTAAAATGCTGTTTTAGGCGTTTTAATACTAACGCATTTTTTATATCTTTAAGAAAATATAATTTAAACTTTAAACAATGTTTTATACACCTTTAAACAATGTAATTGTGAAAGTACAGCTTTTTCTTGTAATTGTGATTGTACAACTTTTCTTCAAATGTATTAGAAAATAGAACTATTTGCTCGGTATAATTTTAATACATGTTGTTTTAGATGTTTTAATGTGGACCTTGGGAAAATTTCCCACGGTTTATGTTTTAACATAAAATGTTGTTTTAGATGTTTTAATACTAACACATTTTGATATCTTTAAGAAAATATAATTTAAACAATGTTTTATACACCTTTAAACACAATGTAATTGTGAAAGTACAGCTTTTTCTTTAAATGTATGTTAGAAAATAGAACTATTCACTTTTTCGGATTTTGTCATTTTTGGTGTTAAAAGCTCTAAGCCTTTCGAGCTTCGGATATACCTTTTGGTTCTCTTTCAACAAATGGTATGTAAAAATGTAAGGCTTTTTAACAATGTTTTTAAACTAGTTTGTGTTTTATGTAACAGTTTTACAGATACTGTGCGGATGGATACATTTACTTTTCTGTAAATTATTGATTTTTTAACATCTTAAAATAACACTAATTTTTAATAACTCTTTTAGAGAAAAATGCCATTTTAACTTATTTCATTATTGTTTTAAAAGTGTCTTCTTTAATAAATAAATAATAATAAAAAAAAAACACTGATCTCTGATTGTCTTTATTGTAACAGTTTTAATATACATTGTCATAATGTTATTTGTTAAACAATATGATGTTTAAACATTATTGTTACCGGATACATCTTTGGAGATAATAAGACTTTTGTTCTTCTTTCAACAAATGGTATGTAAAAATTGTTTTTAAACTAGTTTGTGTTTTATGTAACAGTTTTACAGATGTGTGAGAACACATGTGTATTTTAACTTTTATACAACGTTTTATATTATTAAATATATAATTTAATATATAATTTAGTTTATAATATCTCCCTGGTTCTGTTCACGCCCATATGGGAGGAGCAAGCGTGGGAAAATTCTCACGGTCACGTGACCTGTCCGGAGGTGGGAGGGATGGGGTAGAAGGGGGCGGGGCAAGCGTGGGAAAATTCCCACGGTCAAAAAGGGGGCGGGGCTTAAGGGCAATAAATCACTCAAAGTGACATATAGTGCCCTATATTCTCTCTCTAGTAATGTCCAAAAAGTAAACACTAAAAGCCTCAAATTTTCTAAAAATGTAATTATATACCATTTATTTCTATATAAAAGTATACAAATATCACAACTAAACCCAGTTTATTCTGTTTTTGCAATTCAAGAAGAATGAAAAAGTTCAAAACAGGCTATTTAGTGCTATTTGGTTAAACAAAAAAGCAAACATAGGGCTATACTGCCCTCTTGTGTCCAAAAGGACATCAAAATAGTATATAAAACTTTTTACCAGGTAGGCCAATATTGTATTTAAATATACATTTATTAGGTATGTGTCTGAGGATATTTTCCCACCGGTTAATCGACATGTGACACGAGCGGACGCTTTTAAATCGTTAATATAAAAGTGAAAGTAATATACGGACGTCCGCACGGACATTGTTGGTGCACACACAAATCACACACACGTTGGAAAGAATGATACTTACATAACACTAAACCGCCAATAGGTGTCGCCAGGCGACCGTCTTAATGAGTGAGTCATTGATTCATTCGTTCAAACGATTCGTTTGAATGACTGAGTCATTAATGATTAAGACATTATGTTTATGGATTGATCATTTAATCTTTGAGTCAACCGATTTGTTCAAAATGCTGAATCATTCAGAAATGAGAAAACACGTTGCTGAGAGATGCGCGTGATGGTTCTTCTGTGATCTTTGTTTAACTATTTTCGCTGCTGAAACAGAACAAAAACTGTCAATATTGCATCTAAAATGTAAGTGACTTGATTGTAACTGTTTTTAACCTGTTGTATGAAATCAATGTCACAGTTTCAATCGTGATTGTATTCAGGAAACAGCCTTCTTGTCAAGTGAGGTTTCTTAACGTTAACTCTTATAAAATGTATAAAAACTCACTATTTATATTTTTTATAGTCAGTAAGTTGTTAACCGAGTTTCTTTTTTGTGTTCTGCACTCATTTGTTTACATTTCTCCTGGAGAAGCTGCACGAGCCTCAGCAGCGCAACCTTGCCAAATCAGTAATACATTTCTTGTTACCAAATCAGTAATACATTTATTATCAACTGTTAATTGCAACTTAAAATGAATGTAATAAAATTAGAATAATCTTTTTGTCATTGACGTTCTAATCAGGCTACTCTGGTCGGGCAAATAAAATTCTCTTTCAGGTAGGCCTATTGTATTTATATATAAATATATAGGGATGTGACTGTGGGAAAATTTTCCCACCGGTTAATCGACGTGTGACACCGCTGGGGGCTTTTAAATCGCTATCTTAAAAGTAAAATACGGACGCCCGCACAGATATTAATAATGGTGCTGAGTAGAGCAAGCATATTCAATGAATTAAGTAGGAATTAACTAAAAAACATTCGCTTTGGTCTGCTCGTTCCTTGCCGTGGGCACGCACAGTTATGAATAATAATAATAATAATACATTTTATTTATAATGCACCTTTCACATACTCAAAGCGCTATAGCATACAGAACAAAAGAGTTTAAACAATCAAACATTGCAGTAAAAAAATAGGTATAAAAAAAATACACAGTTTATAAATTAAAAGCTTGACTAAAAAGTTGTGTCTTAAGAAGTCTCTTAAAACAAAACACACACATTCCAGAAATGCAATCTTGACATCGTAGTCTGTTCATTGTTGCGCATGTGAAGAGGATAATTTTTCCCTTCAATAGTGGAACGGATCTCCAGGATTATTATTCAATAATGGAATATATATATATATAATTTTTTTAAGTGTGTTATATATATATATATATATATATATATATATATATATATATATATATATATATATATATATATATACATATATATATAAATATATATATAAATATATATATATATATATAAAAATAAATATATATATATATATATATATATATATATATATATACATATATATAAATATAGCTGCGAGCAGCGATGGAGGGCCCAAGCCGGTGACACCGCCACCCCGGTGCATTTAGTGTAACTAAAGGCATCAGGGTGGCGGTGCCACCGGCTTGGGCCCGCAATCGCTGCTCGCAGCTATATTTATTATTATTATTATTATTATTTTGTCAACCTTTCGGGCACTTTTGGGGCCCTTAACATGCTCAAAAACTCTTGAAATTTTGCACACACGTCAGAACCTGCGGCCATCAGGGCCGGACTGAAGCTGGTACCCGGGCGTGGCATGGGGGCTCGTCAGCGCCCCCTGGAATGGTGTCTGAAAACTTGGTCCATAAATCAAACATGCTTGCATGTAATAATATGAAACTCAGTACACATATAGATCTCATCGGGCCGAACAACTTTCGTGCTGTAAGTTTTACACCAGCCCAACAGGAAGTCGGTTATTATACGTTGTTTGGAAAACGCATACAATGGAATGTGAAATACTCCTCCTAGGGAATTCATCCGATCGCCACCAAACTCGGTGTGAATGAAGTCAAGACATTGAGGATGCTAAAATGCGAACGGATTTTTTATATCTCGAACGGTTTGGCCGTGGCGAGGAAACAAATTTATGGCGAATAATGGGACACAGGAAGTGTGTTATAACTTCTGCATACATTAACTGATCTTGATGAAACTTCAGCAGTGTGTTCGTGGTAAAAAGCCGATCAGATGGATGTAATTATTGTGAGTCAAAGTTATAGCGCCACCAACTGGCAGCAGGAAGTTTGTCACTTTCAAAATGCTTTGAAATCACCCTCTTAGTTTTACCCGATTTGCTTCAAACTTTATGTGTATAATGTAGATACACGGCAGATGTAGACCTGTGAAAGGATTATTGATATCTTAGATACTGTTGCCGTGGCAACGTATCAAACTTTAATGTTCTTTTCGGATGCGTTTGAGACTCTTAGCATGCTTGAAATTGGATGAAACTCGACAGACACATAACACTTATTAGCCAGAAGACATGTGAAAAGTTTCAGAAACGGGCGTGGCAGGGGGGCTCAAAAGCGCCCCCTTGAACGGGGTCTGAAAACTTGGTCCATATATCAAACACGCTTGCATGAATTAATATGAAACTCGGTACACATATAGATGTCATCGGGCCGAACAACTTTCCCTCTGTCAAGTTTCACGCCAGCCCAACAGGAAGTCGGCTATTATGGGTTGTTTGGAAAACGCTTGCTGTGGAATGTGATGTACTCCTCCTAGAGAATTCATTCAATCACCTCCAAACTCAGTCAGCATGTAGTCAAGACTTTGAGGATGCTAAATTGCGGACGAATTTTTTATATCTCGAACGGTTTGGCCGTGGCGGGGAATCGAATTTATGGCGAGAAAAGAGAAACACGAAGTGGAATAACTTCTGCATACATTAACTGATCTTGATGAAACTTCAGCAGTGTGTTCGTGGTAAGAGGCCGATCAGATGGATGTAGCTATTGTGAGTCAAAGTTATAGCGCCACCAACTGGCAGCAGGAAGTGTGTCACTTTCAACATGCTTTTGACAAAAGTGGGGGGGTTAGTTTTAACTACAGTAAAAAAAAAATTGTTTGTATATTGTTCTCATCAAGCCGGACAACTTTCTAATTTACATTCATTAGCTCCAGCCATCAGGAAGTCAGATATTTTGGTCTGAATGTGGATTTTTTTTTTGCTAAATCAGCCTCTGAATTTTTAGCCACTCCTCTTAAACTATTTATTTTATTCCCACCAAACTTTTTCAACATGATGAAAATACATTAAATATGCTAAATTGTGAATGGATAATAAATATCTTAAACGGTTTTGCTATGGCGAGGGATTAAAGTAATGTCCAAAAAGGAAACACTAAAAATCTTCTAAAAATGTAATTACATACCATTTATTTCTATATAAAAGTATACAAATATCACAACTAAACCCATTTTATTCTGTTTTTGCAATTCAAGAAGAATGAAAAAGTTAAAAACAGGCTATTTAGTGCTATTTGGTTAAACAAAAAAGCAAACATAGGGCTATACTGCCCTCTTGTGTCCAAAAGGACATCAAAATAGTATATAAAACTTTTTACCAGGTAGGCCAATATTGTATTTAAATATACATTTATTAGGTATGTGTCTGAGGATATTTTCCCACCGGTTAATCGACGTGTGACACCGCTGGGGGCTTTTGAATCGCCAACTTAAAAACGAAAGTAAAATATGTTCGTCCGCACTGACATTGATAGTGGTTGAGCGAGCGTTTCAAATGAATTCCTATGGAAGTAGGAATTAACTGAAAAACGTTCACTCTGTTCTGCTCGTTCCTCGCCGTGGATGCGCACCGTTATGAATGCCCGTGCAGCCATGAGCATTTTAGTTTCATTTTAAAATTAGCGCCTTTCGGGGGGTGGATTGCTTGAAATTATTTTAAAAAAGCACAATGTTGTGTTTTATTGCGACTGTACACAAATATAAGTTAACACTTTGCATTTTGAATGTCGTCCTGTATAATGACGGAGTATGTTTTTATGTGTCCACTGTTCAATCGCGCCCACGCCACACACACACACACACACACACACGGTTTACTATCTTTGTGGGGACTCTCCATAGACTTAATGGTTTTTATACTGTACAAACTGTATATTCTATCTCCTCACACTAACCCTACCCCTAAACCTACCTATCCCAGAAAACGTTCTGCATTTTTACATTTCCAAAAAAACTCATTCTGTATGATTTATAAGCTTGTTTACCCATGGGGACCTCTATTTAGGTCCCCACTGTGACACGAGTCCCCATGAGTCTGTGTGCGTTCAGGTTGAAGTCCCCACTGGGATAGAAAAACATGAACACACACACACACACACACACACACACACACACACACACACACACACACACACACATACACACACACACACACATTCCAGCATTACAATCTTGACATCGCAGCCTGTTCATTATAGCCTTAATAAAATATAATAATAAAATAGTCAACCTAACATATAAAAATTACACTGCTCTAAATAGTCAGTAGTACAATTTGTACCATTCACGGTAAGCACCGCTCCACTGTGATGTTTCAAGCACATTTTTGCGCTTGTGAAGAGGATGATTTTTTCCGTTGATATTGGAACACGAGTGAAGAACAAAGCCTATAATAAAGAATAGTTTAGCATCCAAATACATCGTAAATGTTGAAACATTTTGATTCTAATGAGAGGGTTACGTGAGCCCAACACTGCTTACTTTCATTTTTATTTTTACATTAATTTTAAAGCATTTGTTGTGGAATATTTTGAGTGTATCATAAAATCAGAATAAGGTAAGTCAAGGAATATTTTCTGTCTTTTATATATTTATATATATATAAATATAGCTGCGAGAAGCGATGAAGGGCCAAAGCTGGCGGTACCGCCACCACGGTGCCTTTAGGTAACTAAAGGCACAGAGGTTGCGGTGCCACCGGCTTGGGCCCGTAATCGCTGCTCGCAGCTATATTTATTATTATTATTATTATTGTTCTTCAAGGGTTCGGGGGCTTTTGGGGCCTTTAACGTGCTCAAAAACTCATGAAACTTTGCACGCAGGTCAGAACCCGCGGCCATTAGGGCCGGGCTGAAGATGGTACCCGGGCGTGGCAGGGGGGCTCAACAGCGCCCCCTGGAACGGAATCCGAACACTTGTCCATAAATCAAACACACTTGCATGTAATAATATGAAACTCGGAACACATATAGATCTCATCGGGCCGAACAACTTTCGTGCTCTAAGTTTTACGCCAGCCCAACAGGAAGTCGTCTATTATAGGTTGTTTGGAAACGCATGCTGTGGAATTTAATGTACTCCTCCTAGGGAATTCATCCAATCGCCTCCAAACTCGGTCAGCGTAAAGTCAAGACATTGAGGATGCTAAATTGCGGACGGATTTTTGATATCTTGAACGGTTTGGCCGTGGCGAGGAAACAAATTTATGGCGAATAATGGAAACAGGAAGTGTGTTATAACTTCTGCATACATTAACTGATCTTGATTAAACTTCAGCAGTGTGTTCGTTGTAAGAGGCCGGTCACATGGATGTGACTATTGTGAGTCAAAGTTATAGCGCCACCAACTGGCAGCAGGAAGTGTGTCCCTTTCAAAATGCTTTAAAATCACCCTCTTATTTTTACCCGATTTGCTTCAAACTTTATGTGTATAATGTAGACACACTGCAGATATAGACCTGTGAAAGGATGATTGATATCTTAGATACTGTTGCCGTGGCAACGCTTCAAACTTTAATATTCTTTTTTGATGCTTTTGAGACTCTTAGCATGCTTGAAATTGGATGAAACTCGACAGACACATAATACTTATTAGCCAGTAGACATGTTAAAAGTTTCAGAAAGGGGCGTGGTGAAATGGCTCAGTAGCGCCACCTTTAGTCAAAAATGGGGGCTTAGTTTTTCCTAAAATCACAAAACTTGGTAGGTGTATTGTTCTCATCAAGCCGGACAACTTTCTAATTGACAGTTATTTGCTATGACCAACAGGGTGTCAGATATTTTGGTCTGAATATGGATTTTTTGCTAAATCAGCCTCTGAGTTTTTAGTTACTCCTCCAAAAAGGTTTATTTTATTCCCACCAAACTTTTTCAACATGATTAAAATATATTAATGATGCTAAATTGTAAACGGATATTGAATATCTCAAACGGTTTTGCTATGGCGAGGGATTAAATTAATGTCAAAAAGGAAGCAGGAAACATCTCAACATAACTTCTAAAAATGTAATTATACACCATTTATTTTTATGTAAAATGATACAAATATTAGAACTAAACCCATTTTATTCTGTTTTTGCAATTCAAGGAGTATGAAAAAGTTAAAAACAGGCTATTTAGTGCTATTTGGTTCAACAAAAAATCAAACATAGGGCTTATACTGCCCTCTTGTGTCCAAAAGGATATTAAAATAGTATATAAAACGTTTTACTAGGTAGGCCTATTGTATTTAAATATAAATTTATTAGGTATATGACTGTGTGTGTATATTTTCCCATCGGTTAATCGACGTGTGACACGAGCGGGTGCTTTTAAATCGCTAATATAAAAGTGAAAGTAAAAAACGGAGGTCCGCACGGACATTGATAATGGTGCACGTTGGAAAAAATGATACTTTTAAACATAGCACTAAACCACCATCAGGTGTCGCCAGGCGACCATCTTAATGAGCGAGTCATTGATTCATTCGTTCAAACGATTCGTTCGAATGACTGAGTCATTCATGATTGAGACAGATGTTTATGGATTGACCATTGAATCTTTGAGTCAACCGATTCGTTTCAAAATGCTGAATAATAAAGTAATGAGAAAACAAGTTGCTGTGAGATGCGCGATGGTTCTGCTGATCTTTGTTTAACTATTTTTGCTGCTGAAACAGAACAAAAACAGTCAATATTGCATCTAAAATGTAAGTGACTTAATTGTAACTGTTTATTAACCTGTTGTATGAAATCAGTGTCACAGTTTCAATTGTGATTGTATTCAGGAAATAGTTGCCTACTCGTCAAATGAGGTTGCTTAACTCTATCATATGTTAGAAAATATATAAAAACTTTTTATAGTCAGTATGTTGTTAACTGCGTTGCGTTTTTGTTTGCTGCGTTTATTTGTTTACAATTCTCCTGGAGAAGCAGCATGAGCCTCAGCAGGGCAACATTGTTACCATTGATCAGTAATACATTTATTATTAACTGCTGATTGCAACTTAAAATGGATGTAATGAAATTAGAATAATCTCTCGTTTTAGTGATTCCCAAGTTATTTTTTTGTTATTGACGTTCTAATCAGGCTATACTCTGGTCTGGCAAGTAAAATTCTCTCTCAGGTAGGCCTATTGTATTTATATATAAATATATTAGGGATGTGACTGTGATAAAATTTTCCCACCAGTTAATCGATGTGTGACACCGCTGAGGGCTTTTAAATCCCTAACTTAAAAGCTAAAGTAAAATACAGACGTCCGCACTGACATTGAGTAGAGCGAGCATTTTCAATGTATGCCTATGGAAGTAGGAATGAACTTAAACATTTTATTTGTTTTTATGTGTCCACTGTTCAACCGCAACCGCGTCACACACACACACACATTCCAGAATTGCAAGCCTATTCATTATAGCCCTAATACAATATAATAATAAATATAGTCAACCTAACATATACGAATTACACTGCTCTGTTTAAATAGTCAGTAGTACATATTGTACCATTCACAGTAAGCAGAGCTCCACTGTGATGTTTCCAAGCACATTTTTGAGCGTGTGAAGAGGATGATTTTTTCTATCGATATTGGAACACGAGTGAAGTACAAAGCCTATAACAAAGAACAGTTTAACCTCCAAATACATCGCAAATATTGAATTTTTTTATTCTAATGAGAGGGTTACGTGAGACCAACACTGCTTACTTTCGTTTTTATTTTTACATTAAATTTAAATGATTTGTTGTGGAATATTTTGAGTGTATCATAAAATCAGAATAAGGTAAGACAAGTAATATTTTCTGTCTTATATATATATGTGTGTGTGTGTAAATATCTATATATATATATATATATATATATATATACATACATATATAGACATAGATAGATAGAAAGATAATCGCTGCTCGCAGCTATATTTATTATTATTATTGTTGTTCAAGGGTTCGGGGGCTTTTGGGGCCCTTAACAGACTCAAAAACTCATGAAACTTTGCACACGGGTCAGAACCCGCGGCCATTAGGGCCGGGCTGAAGCTGGTACCCGGGCGTGGCAGGGGGACTCGACAGCGCCCCCTGGAATAGCATCCAAAAACTTGGTCCATAAATCAAACACGCTTGCATGTAATAATATGAAACTCGGTACACATATAGATCTCATCGGGCCGAACAACTTTCGTGCTCTAAGTTTTACGTCAGCTCAACAGGAAGTTGGCTATTTAGGGTTGTTTGAAAAACACATGCTGTGGAATTTAATGTACTTCTCCTAGAGAATTCATCCGATCCCCAGCAAATTCGGGCAGCTTGAAGTCAAGACATTGAGGATGCTAAATTGCGGACGGATTTTTGATATCTCGAATGGTTTGGCCGTAGCGAGGAAACAAATTTATAGTGAGAAAAGAGAAACAGGAAGTGTGTTATAACTTCTGCATACATTGACTGATCTTGATAAAACTTCAGCAGTGTGTTTGTTGTCAGAGGCCGATCACATTGATGTGACTATTGTGAGTCAAAGTTATAGCGCCACCAACTGGCAGCAGGAAGTGTGTCATTTTCAAAATGCTTTGAATTCACCCTCTTATTTTTACCCGATTTGCTTCAAACTTTATGTGTATAATGTAAATACACGGCAGATGTAGACCTATGAAAGGATTATTGATATCTTAGATACTGTTGCCGCGGCAACGCATCAAACTTTAATATTCTTTTCGGATGCTTTTGAGACTCTTTGCATGCTTGAAATTGGATGAAACTCGACAGACACATAACACTTATTAGCCAGTAGACATGTGAAAAGTTTCAGAAATGGGCATGGCAGGGGGGCTCAACAGCGCCCCCTTGAACAGGGTCTGAAAACTTGGTCCATATATCAAACACGCTTGCATGAATTAACCCTCTGAGGTCGACAAACGCGCCAGCGCGTTTTGCTGGATTTTCTCCACATTGTAGCACTATAAACTTAAATTTCTCCGTCATTTATGGTCATACAGAAAAAATAAATATAAAAAAAGAATCTGTGGTATTTCTACTTTTGTATGTGTCCACTTCCAATCAAATCAAAACATTGTGCTTTTGTAAAATAAAGAAAATAAACAGTGTGTGCGTTCTGCCTCTCCGTCGCGGTGAACTTTTTTTTCTTGAGCACGTCTATAAACTGAAACAAAACTCAGCGAATACTTGTCACACATTTATGAGCCATACACCTTTATAAACATTTAAGTGTGTACTTTTAAATGATCGGATTCAAAACGAAAACAAATATTCTCTGTTTAAGTAATTTGTATAAAACCAACAAGATTTCCAGCTTCTCAAACGCTTCCTAATTATTTTTAATTCGGCCACGCCCACTCGCGCAAAAGATATTCACATGCAAATCTCCACATGGAACGCGATCGCCCTCATTACCTCAACAACAAAACACTTCACTTCACTTTTCGTCGAGTTTGAAAGACGTGCCTGAGCTTACATTGGATTTACATCAGAAGAAGAAGAAGAACGATATTTGAAGACAAGAAAGATAAGGTAAGTAATTCTTACATATTAGTTTGCTATTGTTGCATAAATTTCACATTGCAGTTGAACTGTTGCTAGATATATGGTGAATATTATAATATTTAGACCCGTGTTTACTGTTACTGTGTTTGTGGATATCTGCTCAAACGTAGATAGGCTATGTATATGGTAGGCCTAACCATAATGTTTTATATTTGATCGCAATCGCGTTTTAATGTATCATATTTTTGATCGCGATCGCGTTTTAATGTATCATATTTTTGAAAAGCAAAACGCTCCAAACGGCTTCATGTTTTTACTATTATCTCATTTCATATCATCATAACGAATGGAAACATTTGAAGTAACATGATAATCAATATATTTTTCTCTAGCTTAGTTGTTACTGAAATCTTTTTGAAAATATATATAGGCTGCTATATTGTTATTATTTTATGCAGCACTGCGCATAGCCTATACCTACAAGGCACAACAAACCTGGTGTTCATTATATATTGTTGGAAACATTTGTGTGAGTGTGTGTGTGTATTCTGTGAATTTTAAAAAGCAATTTTAACAAGAAAAATCTAAAATGTATTCCCAAAATCGTGCAGGCCTTTCTCTTGATATCAGTATGTTCACTTTTTTTTTTTTTTTCAGGGCCCAGATGCCACTGAGTCCTGCTGACTTCAACATTCACAGTACATGTCTCTGTACATGAACATGGTAAAGTGAAAATCAAACACCTTAGAAAATGAAAGGTATGTACAATGTTTTTAGGAATGGCACAAAGGTCTCTTTCTTCAATAAGTGCTTTTTTGTTGTGTATCTTTGGATTATGTTGTGTTGTAAATAAATCCAAACAATTTTAAAAGCCATTCTTTTTTAAATCTCCTCATTCTTTGTGCAAGGGTGGTCAGAATGATGGGCCCTGATAAGCTCCTAATAGGGCCATTAGGGAGGTTCTTTGTCTTTCTCAGGTGTGGAAAGCTTTCATATTAATGAGGTGATCCGCCTCTTCGCATATTGCTTTCTAACACAAAACACGTCGTAAAATTTTTAAATCAATATATTGTCTTCTCTGAATGAGCAGTCAGGGTGATTCTCACATAGTTTTAGAGCAAATATTCTAGGCTACGTGATACAATTTTCAAAAGTCTTGTGAAGAAATAATCAGTATGGGTTTCATGACCTTATTTCAGTGAGAATTTATTTTTGTATTTTCACAAACCACGCATAAATGTCATTATCTCAAAACTACAAACTGTTACATACATTCTGCTGATATATTATTGTAGCAGAGTTTGTGCTGAATACAGTGCAATTAGACTTTAGCCATGAAAATGTCACAAGTAACAGAAATAACCACAAATGTCAGAGCATGTCAGAACACCTCCAGGGCCCAGAAAACAGCTCAGACCTCAGAGGGTTAATATGAAACTTGTTACACATAAAGATCTCATCGGGCCGAACAACTTTCCCTCTGTCAAGTTTCACGCCAGCCCAACAGGAAGTCAGCTATTATGGGTTGTTTGGAGAACGCTTGCTGTGGAATTTGAAACACTCCTCCTAGAAAATCAATTGAATTGTCACCAAACTCGGTGTGCATGAAGTCAAGACATTGAGGATTCTAAATTGCGGACGGATTTTTGATATCTCGAACGGTTTGTCGTGGTGAGGAAACGCATTTATGGCGAGAAAAGAGAAACACGAAGTGGTATAACTTCAGCATACATTAACTGATCTTAATGAAACTTCAGCAGTGGGTTCGTGGTAAGAGGCCGATCAGATGGATGTAACTATTGTGAGTCAAAGTTATAGCGCCACCAACTGGCAGCAGGAAGTGTGTCACTTTTAAAATGTTTTTGACAAAAGTGGGGGGGTTAGGTTTACCCACAATTACAAAAATCATTAAGTATATTGGTCTCATCGAGCTGGACAACTTTCTAATTTACAGTCATTAGCTTGGACCAACAGGAAGTCAGATATTTTGGTTTGAATGTGGATTTATTTGCAAATTCAGCCTCTGCATTTTTACCCACTCCTCTTAAGTGGTTTATTTTATTCCCACCAAACGTTTTCAATATGATGAAAATACATGAAACATGCTAAATTGTGAACAGATAATACATATCTCAAACAGTTTTGCTATGGTGAGGGATTAAAGTAATGTCAAAAAAGGAAACACTAAAAGCCTCATATCTTCTAACAATGTAATTATACACTATTTCTATATAAAATTATACAAATATCAGAACTAAACCCATTTTATTCTTTTTTTTTTAAATGTAATAATTGTTTAAGTTTAAAAACAGCCAGCATTTTTTTTGTCCAAAAAATAAATACATCATGTCATTCATAGTGCTATACTGCCCTCTTGTGTTCAAAATCAGGTAGGCCTATTGTATCTATACAAAAATATACTAGGTATCTGACGGTGAGAATATTTTACCACCGGTTATTCAATGGGTTAATAAACGTTAATCAATGTTGTGGAATATTTTGAGTGTATCATAAAATCAGAATAAGGTAAGACAAGTAATATTTTTTTGTCTTTTATATATATATATATATATATAGCTGCGAGCAGCGATGAAGGGCCAAAGCCGGCGACACCGCCACCCCGGGACCTTTAGGTAACTAAAAGCACCGGGGTTGCGGTGCCACCGGCTTGGGCCCGCAATCGCTGCTCGCAGCTATATTTTTATTAGGGCCCAAGCCCTGAAAGGGCGAAGGCCCTATTGTTTTCGTAAGGATTATTTTTTTAGGGCCCAAGCCCTGAAAGGGCGAAGGCCCTATTGTTTTCGTAAGGATTATTTTTTTTCTTTTTCTTTTTCTTTTTCTTCATTATTTTTTTTTTTGCCTATTTGCCACTTTTGGGGCCCTTAACATGCTCAAAAACTCTTGATACTTTGCACAAAGGTCAGAACCCGCGGCCATCAGGGCCGGACTAAAGCTGGTACCCGGGCGTGGCAGGGGGGCTCAACAGCGCCCACTTGAACTGGGTCTGAAAACTTGGTCCATAGATCAAACACGCTTGCATGAATTAATATGAAACTCGGTACACATATAGATCTCATCGGGCCGAACAACTTTTCCCCGGTCAAGTTTTACGCCAGCCCAACAGGAAGTCAGCTATTATGGGTTGTTTGGAAAACGCTTGCTGTGGAATGCGAAGTACTCCTCCTAGAGATTTCATCCAATCCCCACCAAACTCGGTGTGCATGAAGTCAAGTCATTGAGGATGCTAAATTGCGGAAGGATTTTTGATATCTCGAACGGTTTGGCCGTGGCGAGGAAACGAATTTATGGCGAGAAAAGAGAAACACGAAGCGGTATAACTTCTGCATACATTAACTGATCATGATGAAACTTCAGCAGTGTGTTCGTGGTAAGAGGCCGATCAGATGGATGTAACTATTGTGAGTCAAAGTTATAGCACCAACAACTGGCAGCAGGAAGTGTGTCACTTTCAAAATGCCTTTGACAAAAGTGGGGGGGGTTAGTTGTATATACAGTAACAAAAATCAGTACGTACATTGGTCTCATCAAGCCGGACAACTTTCTAATTTAAAGTCATTTGCTCCAACCAACAGGAAGTCAGATATTTAGGTCTGAATGTGGATTTTTTTTGCAAAATCAGCCTCTGAATTTTTAGCCACTCCTCTTAAACTATTTATTTTGTTCCCACCAAACTTTTTCAACATGATGAAAATACATTAAGTATGCTAAATTGTGAATGGATAATAAATATCTCAAACGGTTTTGCTATAGTGAGGGACTAAAGTACTGTACAAAAAGGAAACTAAAAGCCTCATCTTCTAAAAATGTAATTAAACACCATTTATTTCTATATAAAAGTATAAAAATATCACAACTAAACCCATTTTATTCTTTTTTTTTTTTCAATTTAATAAATATAACTTTAAAAATAGTAATTGTACTATTTAGTCCCATAAAAGTCAAGTCATACATAGGGCTATACTGCCCTCTTGTGTTCAAAATCAGGTAGGCCTATTGTATCAACATAAAAATATACTAGGTATGTGACGGTGAGAATATTTTACCACCGGTTAATCGACGTGTGACACCGCTGGGGGCTTTTGAATCGCCAACTTAAAAACGAAAGTAAAATATGTTCGTCCGCACTGACATTGATAGTGGTTGAGCGAGCGTTTCAAATGAATTCCTATGGAAGTAGGAATTAACTGAAAAACGTTCACTCTGTTCTGCTCGTTCCTCGCCATGGATGCGCACCGTTATGAATGCCCGTGCAGCCATGAGCATTTTAGTTTAATTTTACAATTAGCGCCTTTCGGGGGGTGGATTGCTTGAAATTATTTTACAAAAGCCCAATGTTGTGTTTTATTGCGACTGTACACACATATAAGTTAACACTTTGCAGTTTGAATGTCGTCCTGTATAATGACGGAGTATGTTTTTATGTGTCCACTCTTCAATCGCGCCCACGCCACACACACACACACACACACACACACACGGTTTACTATCTTTGTGGGGACTCTCCATAGACATAATGGTTTTTATACTGTACAAACTGTATATTCTATCTCCTCACACTAACCCTACCCCTAAACCTACCTATCCCAGAAAACTTTCTGCATTTTTACATTTCCAAAAAAACTCATTCTGTATGATTTATAAGCTTGTTTACCCATGGGGACCTCTATTTAGGTCCCCACTGTGACACGAGTCCCCATGAGTCTGTGTGCATTCAGGTTGAAGTCCCCACCGGGAATAGAAAAACATGAACACACATACACACACACACACACACACACACACACACACACACACACACACACACACACACACACACACACACACACACACACACACACACACAAACACACATTCCAGCATTGCAATCTTGACATTGCAGCCTGTTCATTATAGCCTTAATAAAATATAATAATAAAATAGTTAACCTAACATATAAAAATTACACTGCTCTAAATAGTCAGTAGTACAATTCGTACATTCACAGAAAGCACCACTCCACTGTGATGTTTCAAGCACATTTTTGCGCGTGTGAAGAGGATGATTTTTTCCGTCGATATTGGAACACGAGTGAAGAACAAAGCCTATAATAAAGAATAGTTTAGCATCTAAATACATCGCAAATGCTGAAACATTTTGATTCTAATGAGAGGGTTACGTGAGCCCAACAGTGCTTACTTTAGTTTTTATTTTTACATTAAATTTAAAAGATTTGTTGTGGAATATTTTGAGTGTATCATAAAATCAGAATAAGGTAATAAGGTTTCTGTCTTTTATATATATATATATATAAATATAGCTGCGAGCAGCGATGAAGGGCCAAAGCCGGTGGCACCGCCACCCCGGTGCCTTTAGGTAACTAAAGGCACCAGGGTTGCGGTGCCACCGGCTTGGGCCCATAATCGCTGCTCGCAGCTATATTTTTTTTCCTTTTTCTTTTTCTTCATTATTTTTTTTTTTTTGCCTTTTTGCCACTTTTGGGGCCCTTAACATGCTCAAAAACTCTTGAAACTTTGCACACAGGTCAGAACCCGCGGCCATCAGGGCCGGACTGAAGCTGGTACCCGGGCGTGGCAGGGGGGCTCGACAGCGCCCCCTGGAATGGGGTCCGAAATCTTGGTCCATATATCAAACACACTTGCCTGTAATAATATGAAACTCAGTGCACATATAGATCTCATCGGGCCGCACAACTTTCGTGCTCTAAGTTTTACAAAAGCCCAACAGGAAGTCGGTGATTATACGTTGTTTGGAAAACGCATACAATGGAATGTGAAATACTCCTCCTAGGGAATTCATCCGATCGCCGCCAAACTCGTTGTGAATGAAGTCAAGACATTGAGGATGAATTCTTGCGAACAGATTTTTGATATCTCGAACGGTTTGGCCGTGGCGAGGAAACGAATTTATGGCGAATAATGGAAACAGGAAGTGTGTTATAACTTCTGCATACATTATCTGATCTTGCTGAAACTTCAGCAGTGTGTTCGTTGTAAGAGGCCGATCACATGGATGTGACCTTTGTGAGTCAAAGTTATAGCGCCACCAACTGGCAGCAGGAAGTTTGTCACTTTCAAAATGCTTTGAAATCACTTTCTTATTTTTACCCGATTTGCTTAAAACTTTATGTGTATAATGTAAACGCACGGCAGATGTAGACCTGTGAAAGGATTATTGATATCTTAGATACTGTTGCCGTGGCAACGCATCAAACTTAAATATTCTTTTCGGATGCGTTTGAGACTCTTAGCATGCTTGAAATTGGATGAAACTCGACAGACAAATAACATTTATTAGCCAGTAGACATGTGAAAAGTTTCAGAAACGGGCGTGGCAGGGGGGCTCAACAGCGTCCTCTTGAACAGGGTCTGAAAACTTGGTCCATATATCAAACACGCTTGCATGAATTAATATGAAACTCGGTACACATATAGATCTCATCGGGCCGAACAACTTTCCCTCTGTCAAGTTTCACGCCAGCCCAACAGGAAGTCGGCTATTATGGGTTGTTTGGAAAACGCTTGCTGTGGAATGTGATGTACTCCTCCTAGAGAATTCATTCAATCACCTCCAAACTCAGTCAGCATGAAGTCAAGACATTGAGAATGCTAAATTGCGGACGGATTTTTGATATCTCGAACGGTTTGGCCATGGCGACAAATTTATGGCGAGAAAAGAGAGGAGACGAAGTGTTATAACTTCTGCATACATTAACTGATCTTGATGAAACTTTAGCAGTATGTTCGTGGTAAGAGGCAGATCAGATGGATGTAACTATTGTGAGTCAAAGTTATAGCGCCACCAACTGGCAGCAGGAAGTGTGTCACTTTCAACATGCGTTTGACAAAAGTGGGTGGGTTAGTTTTACCAACAGTTACAAAAATCAGTATATGTATTGGTCTCACCGAGCCGGACAACTTTCTAATTTACAGTTATTAGCTCAGAGCAAACGGAAGTCAGATATTTTGGTTTGAATGTGGATTTTTTGGATATTTCAGTTTTTAGCTACTCTTCCTAACTGGTTTATTTTATTCACACCAAACTTTTTCAAAATGATAAAGATACATTAAAGATGCTAAATTGTGAACGGATATTAAACATCTCAAACGGTTTTGCTATAGTGAGGGACTAAAGTAAAGTAACACTTAAAGCCTCATCTTCTAAAAATGTAATTAAACACCATTTATTTCTATATAAAAGTATAAAAATATCACAACTAAACCCATTGTATTCTTTTTTTTTCAATTTAATAAATATTTATAAGTTTAAAAATAGTAATTGTACTATTTAGTCCCATAAAAGTCAAGTCAGACATAGGGCTATACTGCCCTCTTGTGTTCAAAATCAGGTAGGCCTATTGTATCTACATAAAAATATACTAGGTATGTGACGGTGAGAATATTTTACCACCGGATAATCGACGTGTGACACCACTGGGGGATTTTGAATCGCCAACTTAAAAACGAAAGTAAAATATGTTCGTCCGCACTGACATTGATAGTGGTTGAGCGAGCGTTTCAAATGAATTCCTATTGAAGTAGGAATTAACTGAAAAACGTTCACTCTGTTCTGCTCGTTCCTCGCCGTGGATGCGCACCATTATGAATGCCCGTGCAGCCATGAGCATTTTTGTTTAATTTTAAAATTAGCGCCTTTTGGGGGTGGATTGCTTGAAATTATTTTACAAAAGCACAATGTTGTGTTTTATTGTGACTGTACACAAATAAAAGTTAACACTTTGCAGTTTGAATGTCGCCCTGTATAATGACGGAGTATGTTTTTATGTGTCCACTGTTCAATCGCGCCCACGCCACACACACACACACCCACCCACACACACACGGTTTACTATCTTTGTGGGGACTCTCCATAGATTTAATGATTTTTATACTGTACAAACTGTATATTTTATCTACTTACACTAACCCTACCCCTAAACCTACCCATCACAGAAAACTTTCTGCATTTTTACATTTCCAAAAAAACTCTCTATTTAGGTCCCCACTGTGATACGAGTCCCCATGAGTCTGTGTGCATTCAGGTTAAAGTCCCCACCGGGACAGAAAAACATGAACACACACACACACACACACACACACACACACACACACACACACACACACACACACACACACACACACACACACACACACACACACACTCCAGCATTGCAATCTTGACATTGCAGCCTGTTCATTATATACTTAATAAAATATAATAATAAAATGGTCAACCTAACATATAAAGATTACACTGCTCTAAATAGTCAGTAGTACAATTCGTACATTCACAGTAAGCACCGCTCCACTGTGAATTTTCCAAGCACATTTTTGCACATGTGAAGAGGATAATTTTTCCCTTCGATTTTGGAACGTGAGTGAAGTACAAAGCATATAATAAACAATAGTTTAGCATCCAAAAAAAGGTAATTATATATATATATATATATATATAAAAAATAGGGGAAAAATATATATATATATATATATTTTTTTTTTTAAGTGACAAGACAAAGAATATTATTTGTCTGATATATATATATATATATATATATAGTTACATATGTGTATATATATATATATATTTATATATATATATATATATATATATATATATATATATATATATATATATATAATATAGCTGCGAGCAGCGATGGAGGGCCCAAGCCGGTGACACCGCCACCCCGGTGCCTTTAGTGTAACTAAAGGCACCAGGGTTGCGGTGCCACCGGCTTGGGCCCGCAATTTTTTTTTTTATTCATTTTTTTTTTTACTTTTTGCCACTTTTGGGGCCCTTAACATGCTCAAAAACTCTTGAAACTTTGCACACAGGTCAGTACCTGCGGCCATCAGGGCCGGGCTGAAGCTGGTACCCGGGCGTGGCAGGGGGGCTCGACAGCGCCCCCTGGAATGGGGTCTGAAATCTTGGTCCATATATCAAACACGCTTGCATGTAATAATATGAAACTCAGTACACATATAGAACTCATCGGACCGAACAACTTTCATGCTCTAAGTTTTACACCAGCCCAACAGGAAGTCGTTTATTATACGTTGTTTGGAAAACGCATACAATGGAATGTGAAATACTCCTCCTAGGGAATTCATCCGATCACCACCAAACTCGGTGTGAATGAAGTCAAGACATTGAGGATGAATTCTTGTGAACAGATTTTTGATATCTCGAACGATTTGGCCGTGGCGAGGAAACAAATTTATGGCGAATAATGGGACACAGGAAGTGTGTTATAACTTCTGCATACATTATCTGATCTTGCTGAAACTTCAGCAGTGTGTTCGTTGTAAGAGGCCGATCACATGGATGTGACCTTTGTGAGTCAAAGTTATAGCGCCACCAACTGGCAACAGGAAGTGTGTCACTTTCAAAATGCTTTGAAATCACTCTCTTATTTTTACCCGATTTGCTTAAAACTTTATGTGTATAATGTAGACACACGGCAGATGTAGACCTGTGAAAGGATTATTGATATCTTAGATACTGTTGCCGTGGCAACGCATCAAACTTTAATATTCTTTTCGGATGCTTTTGAGACTCTTCACATGCTTGAAAATGCATGAAACTCGACAGACACATCACATTTATTATCCAGTAGACATGTGCAAAGTTTCAGAAACGGGCATGGTGAGGGGCTCAGTAGCGCCACCTTTAGTCATAAGTGGGGGGGTTAGTTTTATCAACAGCAACAAAACTTGGTATGTGTATTGTTCTCATCAAGCCGGACAACTTTCTAATTTACATTAACGATCTCCGACCAACAGGAAGAGAGATATTTTGGTTTGAATGTGGATTTTCTGAAGAATTTTCTCTCCCTCTCTCTGTGTCTCTGTGTGTGTGAGGGGAGGGGGGATTTGACTATTGCTTTTATATTGTTAATCAAGGTTTCAGGGGCTTTTGGGGTCCTTAACGTGCTCAAAAACTCTTGAAACTTTGCACACAGGTCAGAACCCACGGCCATCAGGGCCGGGCTGAAGCTGGTACCCGGGCGTGGCTGGGGGGCTCAACAGCGCCCCCTTGAACGGGGTTCTAAAACTTGATCCATATATCAAACACGCTCGCATGAATTAATATGAAACTCGGTACACATATAGATCTCATCGGGCCGAACAACTTTACCCCGGTCAAGTTTTACGCCAGCCCAACAGGAAGTCGGCTATTATGGGTTGTTTGGAAAACGCTTGCTGTGGAATGTGAAATACTCCTCCTAGAAAATTCACCGTGTCCCCTTCAAACTCGGTGTGCATGTAGTCAAGACTTTGAGGATGCTAAATTGCGGACGGATTTTTGATATCTCGAACGGTTTGGCTGTGGCGAGGAATCGAATTTATGGCGAGAAAAGAGAAACACGGAAGTGGAATAACTTCATACATTAACTGATCTTGATGAAACTTCAGCAGTGTGTTCGTGGTAAGAGGCCGATCAGATGGATGTAGCTATTGTGAGTCAAAGTTATAGCGCCACCAACTGGCAGCAGGAAGTGTGTCACTTTCAACATGCTTTTGACAAAAGTGGGGGGGTTAGTTTTAACTACAGTAAAGAAAAAACAGTTTGTATATTGTTCTCATCAAGCCGGACAACTTTCTAATTTACATTCAATAGCTCTGGCCATCAGGAAGTCAGATATTTTGGTCTGAATGTGAATTTTTTTGCAAAATCAGCCTCTGAATTTTTAGCCACTCCTCTTAAACTATTTATTTTATTTGTACCAAACTTTTTCAACATGATGAAACTACATTAAATATGCTAAATTGTGAATGGATAATAAATATCTCAAACGGTTTTGCTATGGCGAGGGATTAAAGTAATGTCCAAAAAGGAAACACTAAAAATCTTCTAAAAATGTAATTATATACCATTTATTTCTATATAAAAGAATGCAAATATCACAACTAAACCCATTTTATTCTGTTTTTGCAATTCAAGAAGAATGAAAAAGTTAAAACAGGCTATTTAGTGCTATTTGGTTCAACAAAAAAGCAAACATAGGGCTATACTGCCCTCTTGTGTCCAAAAGGACATCAAAATAGTATATAAAATTTTTTACCAGGTAGGCCAATATTGTATTTAAATATACATTTATTAGGTATGTGTCTGAGGATATTTTCCCACCGGTTAATCGACGTGTGACACGAGTGGGTGCTTTTAAATCGCTAATATAATAGTGAAAGAAAAATAATGATAATGTTGCACACACAAATCACACACATGTGGGAAAGAATGATGCTTTTAAACAACACTAAACCGCCATTAGGTGTCGCCAGGCATCCATCTTAATAAGCGAGTCATTGATTCATTCGTTCAAACGATTCGTTCGAATGAGTCGATCATGATTAAGACAGATGTTTATGGATTGATCATTCAATCTTTGAGTCAACCGATTCGTTAAAAATGCTGAATCGTTCAGTTATGAGAAAACACGTGATGCGTGATGGTTTTGCCGTGATCTTTGTTTAACTATTTTCGCTGCTGAAACAGAACAAAAACAGTCAACATTGCATCTAAAATGTAAGTGACTTAATTGTAACTGTTTATTAACCTGTTGTATGAAATCTAGGGGTGGGAGAAAAAAATTATTCTTAGATGCATCGCGATGCGGACGTGGACGATTCTGAATCGATTCACAAATGTCAAAAAATCGATTCTCTAAAAAAATATTTTTCTAATAACGTAATATTGACGGAAGGCAAAAGGCGGAACTCTAAGCGGACGTGCGTGCAGTCTGTGGCGCGCACATAACAGAGAAGTTTCTTCTGCTCACCAAGGCTGCATTTATTTGATTAAAAATACAAACAAAAACAGTAATATTGTAAAAATTTTATTCCAATTTAAAACAGCTGCTTTCTATTTTAATATATTTTAAACTGTTATTTATTCCTGTGATCAAAGCTGAGTTTTCAGCATCATTACTCCAGTCGTCACTGTCACATGATCCTTCAGAAATTATTCTAATATGATGATTGATACTCAAGAAACATTCATTATTATTTTAAATGTCGAAAACAGTTGTGTACAGTCTTTGATGAATAGAAAGTTCAAAAGAACAGCATTTATCTGAAATCTAAAGCTTTTGTAACGTTAAACACTACCGCTCAAAAGTTTTGGGTTAGTAATAATTGAAATTTTATTTTTGGGGGAAATAAATAAAATAAATCAGTACTTTTATTTATGAAGGATGAGTTAAACTGATCAACAGTTACAGTAAAGACATTTATAATGTTAAAAATATATATATTTGAAATATATGCTGTTCTTTTGAACTTTACATTCATCAAAGCATTTTGAAAAAAAAAAATCTGTACACAACTGTTTTCAACATTGAAAATAATAATGAATATTTATTGAGCATCAATCATCATATTAGTATGATTTCTGAAGGATCATGTGACACTGAAGACTGGAGTAATGATGCTGAAAACTCAACTTTGATCACAGAAATGAATTACTATGTAAAATATTTAAAAATTGAAAACAGCTGTTTTAAATTGGAATAATATTTCACAATATTACTGTTTTTGTTTGTATTTTTAATCAATAAATGCAGCCTTGGTGAGCAGAAGAGACTTCTCCTAAAAACATTAAAAATCTTACTGACCCCAAACTTTTGAACAATAATATATATATATATATATATATATATATATATATATATATATATATATATATATATATATATATATACATATATATGTATGTGTGTGTATGTATGTATGTATATATATATATATATATATATATATATATATATATATATATATATATACAGTATATATATATAAATATAGCTGCGAGCAGCGATGGAGGGCCCAAGCCGGCGGTACCGCCACCCCGGTGCCTTTAGGTAACTAAAGGCACCGGGGTTGCGGTGCCACCGGCTTGGGCCCGTAATCGCTGCTCGCAGCTATATTTATTATTATTATTATTAGGGCCCGAGCACCGATGGTGTGAGGACCCTCTTGGAATTGCTCTGTTTATTATTATTATTATTCTTCTCCGAATTTAATCGCATTTTTGAGGGACTAAACATGCTCGAAAACTCACGAAACTTTGCACACGCATCAGAACTGGCGAAAATTTACATCTGATATAGGTTTCAGAATTGGGCGGGGCAAAATGGCTCGATAGCGCCACCTATAAAAGTTCAACGGAGTGCGCCTCCCGCTATGTTCCACGTACGTGTACGAAATTCGGTACATACATGTAAGGACCTAATACCTACAAAAAAGTCTCTTGGAGCGTAGCCCTAAACACAACAGGAAGTCAGCCATTTTCAACTTCCTCTCAGATTTTTGTGCAGTTTTTGCCATTTTCATGCCTCGTACTTTAACGAACTCCTCCTACAGTTTTAATCTGATCATCTTCAAATTTGGTGAGTGTAATCTTAAGGCCTTTGCGATGTTAAATTGCGAAGATCTTGAGTTTTCATCGAAGGGCGGGTCCTCGGCGGCCTGACAAATTTTGATGTTTCGCCATGAAACAGGAAGTTGCTGTAACTCAGGCATGGAATGTCCAATCTGCCCCAAACTTCACACTTTTGATAAGCGTTCTGTCCTGAACACATGACCATGCTCATATTCAGTTATAGTCATAGCGCCACCTGCTGGCAACAGGAAGTGACATGTTTAACACTGTTGTGAACTCCTGATAACATATAAAAAAGTGCCAGCAACTGCTAAACATGCTAACAACATACTAGACACATGCTAAAACATGTTAGCAAACACTTAGCTAAGTGCTAAAGCATGCTATTACTGCAATTAAATAGGAATTTGCTGTAACTCAGGCACGGAATGTCCAATCTGCCCCAAACTTCACACGTTTGATAAGAGTCATGGCCTGAACACATCTACATGAGAATATTCAGTTATAGTAATAGCGCCACCTACTGGTAACAGGAAGTGTCATGTTTAACACGTTGATGCCATTCTAGCAACATGTTAAAAATGCCATTGACTTCTAAACATGCTAGAAACATGTTAAAACATGCTAGCAAAACTTAGCTGAGTGCTAAAGCATGCTAATTCAATGAAACAGGATGTTGTTGTTACTCAAGAAGGCAATGTCCAATCTGCCCCAAACTTCACACTTTTGATAAGCGTTCTGTCCTGAACACATGACCATGCTCATATTCAGTTACAGTCATAGCGCCACCTGCTGGCAACAGGAAGTGACATGTTAAACACTGTTGTGAACTCCTGATAACATATAAAAAAGTGCCAGCAAGTGCTAAACATGCTAACAACATACTAGAAACATGTTAGCAAACACTTAGCTAAGTGCTAAAGCATGCTATTGCTGCAAATAAATAGGAAGTTGCTGTAACTAAGGCATGGAATGTCCAATCTGCCCCAAACTTCACACTTTTGATAAGCGTTCTGTCCTGAACACATGACTATGCTCATATTCAGTTATAGTCATAGCGCCACCTGCTGACAACAGGAAGTGACATGTTTAACACTCTTGTGGACTCCTGATAACATATAAAAAAGTGCCAGCAAGTGCTAAACATGCTAACAACATACTAGAAACATGCTAAAACATGCTAGCAAACACTTAGCTAAGTGCTAAAGCATGCTATTACTGCAATTAAATAGAAATTTGTTGTAACTCAGGCACAGAATGTCCAATCTGCCCCAGACTTCACACGTTTGATAAGAGTCATGGCCTGAACACATCTACATGAGAATATTCAGTTATAGTAATAGCGCCACCTACTGGTAGCAGGAAGTGTCATGTTTAACACGTTGATGCCGTTCTAGCAACATGTTAAAAATGCCATTGACTTCTAAAAATGCTAGAAACATGTTAAAACATGCTAGCAATACTTAGCTAATTCAATGAAACAGGATGTTGTTGTTACTCAAGAAGGCAATGTCCAATCTGCGCCAAACTTCACACTTTTGATAAGCGTTCTGTCCTGAACACATGACCATGCTCATAGTGCTGGGCGGTTTACCGGTTCATACCGAATACCGGTGTTTATTTTTGTTACGATATGAATTTTTAATAAACCGCAATACCGGTGTATGTCGCTTTAATCGGAACGCGGCGCTGCGCGACACAGTCTCACCCCTCATTTACAACACACGTCTGCGGCGCATTACGGCTGCGACAAGGTTTTATTCCGTCCTCCACGCGGTGCATCAAAATAGACTAGGCGCCTATATTTAGCGAAGCGGCGCGGAGAGCCGCTTCTGGGAAGCTTCGATCTGAAACACAAGCATTGACTAGAATGGGCACGAGACGTGTGGGGGTGAGAGTCTTTTTTCTCGCGGCGCGCGTGTTTTTATACTGTATTAACGTATCTGAAGTGAACTGACGGTCTTTAGAAAAGTTTCTTTGGTATTACGATTGAATCTTTCTTTATCTTTCCTGATAAAGCAGTGTTTATGAGCGTTGCTGCTTTGTGTACAGCCGTTACCGGGGAAACCACTGTTTCTGCCGCTCCTAAAGCGCGTCCTGCTGACACCTCTTTGTAAACAGCCTTGCAAACCTGTATTATTAATATTAGTGTGGATTTTTTCTATAATATTCACTCATGACAATAAAATAGGGCATTATAAGTAAATCTACTGCAGTATTTCCTCTCTCACTCAGTAGAAAATGTGGTTAACACCCATCATGCTTGAAAAAAAAAAAAACCGGTAAAAACCGTGAAACCGGTATAATTTAGAAAAAAAACGTGATGTTGATTTTTGGTCAAACCGCCCAGCACTACATGCTCATTCAGTTACAGTCATAGCACCGCCTGCTGGCAACAGGAAGTGATATGTTAAACACTGTTGTGGACTCCTGATAACATATAAAAAAGTGCCAGCAAGTGCTAAACATGCTAACAACATACTAGAAACATATTAGCAAACACTTAGCTAAGTGCTAAAGCATGCTATTGCTGCAATTAAATATGAATTTGCTGTAACACAGGCATGGAATGTCCAATCTGCCCCAAACTTAATATGTAACATGCAAGAAACATGCTAGCAACACATAGCTAAGTTCTAAAGCATGCTAGAAATGCTAAAGGAAGTTGTTGTAACTTAGGCATACAATGTCCAATCTACCCCAAACTTCACACGTTTGATAATAGTTATCTCCTGAACACAAGTCCATGCTCGTATTCAGATATAGTCATAGCGCCGCCTGCTGGCAACAGGAAGTGACGTTTAACACTATTCTGGACTCCTAATAACATATAAAAAAGTGTCACCAACTGTTAAACATGTTAGCAACATACTAGAAACATGCAATCAAATACTTAGCTAAGTGTTAAAGCATCCTATTACTGCAATTAAATATGAATTTGCTGTAACTCAGGCATTCAATGTCCAATCTACCCCAAAATTAATATGTAATATGCTAGAAACATCATAAAACATGCTAGAAATGCTAAAGGAAGTTGTTGTAACTCAAGCATACAATGTCCAATCTGCCCCAAACTCCACATGTTTGATAAAAGTCCTGCACTGAACACATCTACATAGCGATATTCAGATATAGACATAGCCCCACCTACTGGCAACAGAAACTGACATGGTTAACACAGTAATGCAGTACTAACCACATAACTATTGTGTACTAAGCATGCTAAAAACATACTAAACATGCTAGCAACTACTATATATACCTCCTTAAATGCACATTGTCCAACCATGCTCTGTCTTCCTAAAGCCACCGGGTGGCGGCGGCACGGGTGCGAGGGCCCTTTCATCGCTGCTTGCAGCTTTAATTAGGGCCCGAGCACCGATGGTGTGAGGACCCTCTTGGAATTGCTCTGTTTATTATTATTAGGGCCCAAGCCCTGAAAGGGCGAAGGCCCTATTGTTTCAGGTAGGATTATTATTATTATTAGGGCCCAAGCCCGGAAAGGGCGAAGGCCCTATTGTTTTCGGTAGGATTATTATTATTAGGGCCCAAGCCCTGAAAGGGCGAAGGCCCTATTGTTTCCGGTAGGATTATTATTATTATTATTATTATTATTATTATTATTTTGTCAACCTTTCAGGCACTTTTGGGGCCCTTAACATGCTCGAAAACTCTTGAAATTTTGCACACACGTCAGAACCCGCGGCCATCAGGGCCGGACTGAAGCTGGTACCCGGGCGTGGCAGGGGGGCTCGACAGCGCCCCCTGGAACGGGATCCAAACACATGTCCATAAATCAAACACGCTTGCATGTAATAATATGAAACTCAGTACACATATAGATCTCATCGGGCCGAACAACTTTCGTGCTCTAAGTTTTACGCCAGCCAAACAGGAAGTTGGCTATTTAACGTTGTTTGGAAACGCATGCTGTGGAATTTAATGTACTCCTCCTAGGGAATTCATCGATTCGCCTCCAAACTCGGTGTGCATGAAGTCAAGACATTGAGGATGCTAAATTGCGGACGGATTTTTGATATCTCGAACGGTTTGGCCGTGGCGAGGAAACAAATTTATGGCGAAAAAATGAAACAGGAAGTGTGTTATAACTTCTGCATACATTAACTGATCTTGATGAAACTTCAGCAGTGTGTTCGTTGTAAGAGGCCGATCACATGGATGTGACTATTGTGAGTCAAAGTTATAGCGCCACCAACAGGCAGCAGGAAGTACATCACTTTCAAAATGCTTTGAAATCAGTGTCTTATTTTTACCCGATTTGCTTCAAACTTTATGTGTACAATATAGACACACGGCAGATGTAAACCTGTGAAAGGATTATTGATATCTTAGATACTGTTGCCGTAGCAACGCATCAAACTTTAATATTATTTTTGGATGCTTTTGAGACTCTTAACATACTTGAAATTGCATGAAACTCAACAGACACATCACATTTATTAGCCCGTAGACATGTGCAAAGTTTCAGAAACGGGCGTGGTGGAATGGCTCAGTAGCGCCACCTTTAGTCAAAAATGGGGGCTTAGTTTTTCCTAGAATCACAAAACTTGGTATGTGTATTGTTCTCATCAAGACGGACAACTTTCTAATTTACATGAACCATCTCCGACCAACAGGAAGAGAGATATTTTGGTTTGAATGTGGATTTTCTGAAGAATTTTCTCTCCCTCTCTCTGTGTCTGTGTGTGTGTGAGGGGAGGGGGGGATTTGACTATTGCTTTTATATTGTTAATCAAGGTTTCAGGGGCTTTTGGGGTCCTTAACGTGCTCAAAAACTCTTGAAACTTTGCACACAGGTCAGAACCCACGGCCATCAGGGCCGGGCTGAAGCTGGTACCCGGGCGTGGCAGGGGGGCTCAACAGCGCCCCCTTGAACGGGGTTCTAAAACTTGATCCATATATCAAACACGCTCGCATGAATTAATATGAAACTCGGTACACATATAGATCTCATCGGGCCGAACAACTTTACCCCGGTCAAGTTTTACGCCAGCCCAACAGGAAGTCGGCTATTATGGGTTGTTTGGAAAACGCTTGCTGTGGAATGTGAAATACTCCTCCTAGAAAATTCACCGTGTCCCCTTCAAACTCGGTGTGCATGTAGTCAAGACTTTGAGGATGCTAAATTGCGGACGGATTTTTGATATCTCGAACGGTTTGGCTGTGGCGAGGAATCGAATTTATGGCGAGAAAAGAGAAAAACGGAAGTGGAATAACTTCTGCATACATTAACTGATCTTGATGAAACTTCAGCAGTGTGTTCGTGGTAAGAGGCCGATCAGATGGATGTAGCTATTGTGAGTCAAAGTTATAGCGCCACCAACTGGCAGCAGGAAGTGTGTCACTTTCAACATGCTTTTGACAAAAGTGGGGGGGGTTAGTTTTAACTACAGTAAAGAAAAAATAGTTTGTATATTGTTCTCATCAAGCCGGACAACTTTCTAATTTACATTCAATAGCTCTGGCCATCAGGAAGTCAGATATTTTGGTCTGAATGTGAATTTTTTTGCAAAATCAGCCTCTGAATTTTTAGCCACTCCTCTTAAACTATTTATTTTATTCGTACCAAACTTTTTCAACATGATGAAACTACATTAAATATGCTAAATTGTGAATGGATAATAAATATCTCAAACGGTTTTGCTATGGCGAGGGATTAAAGTAATGTCCAAAAAGGAAACACTAAAAATCTTCTAAAAATTTAATTATATACCATTTATTTCTATATAAAAGAATACAAATATCACAACTAAACCCATTTTATTCTGTTGTTGCAATTCAAGAAGAATGAAAAAGTTAAAACAGGCTATTTAGTGCTATTTGGTTCAACAAAAAAGCAAACATAGGGCTATACTGCCCTCTTGTGTCCAAAAGGACATCAAAATAGTATACAAAACTTTTTACCAGGTAGGCCAATATTGTATTTAAATATACATTTATTAGGTATGTGTCTGAGGATATTTTCCCACCGGTTAATCGACGTGTGACACGAGTGGGTGCTTTTAAATCGCTAATATAATAGTGAAAGAAAAATAATGATAATGTTGCACACACAAATCACACACATGTGGGAAAGAATGATGCTTTTAAACAACACTAAACCGCCATTAGGTGTCGCCAGGCATCCATCTTAATAAGCGAGTCATTGATTCATTCGTTCAAACGATTCGTTCGAATGAGTCGATCATGATTAAGACAGATGTTTATGGATTGATCATTCAATCTTTGAGTCAACCGATTCGTTAAAAATGCTGAATCGTTCAGTTATGAGAAAACACGTGATGGTTCTGCCGTGATCTTTGTTTAACTATTTTCGCTGCTGAAACAGAACAAAAACAGTCAACATTGAATCTAAAATGTAAGTGACTTAATTGTAACTGTTTATTAACCTGTTGTATGAAATCTAGGGGTGGGAGAAAAAATTTATTCTTAGATGCATCGCGATGCGGACGTGGACGATTCTGAATCGATTCACAAATGTCAAAAAATCGATTCTCTAAAAAAATATTTTTCTAATAACGTAATATTGACGGAAGGCAAAAGGCGGAACTCTAAGCGGACGTGCGTGCAGTCTGTGGCGCGCACATAACAGAGAAGTTTCTTCTGCTCACCAAGGCTGCATTTATTTGATTAAAAATACAAACAAAAACAGTAATATTGTAAAATATTATTCCAATTTAAAAGAGCTGCTTTCTATTTTAATATATTTTAAACTGTTATTTATTCCTGTGATCAAAGCTGAGTTTTCAGCATCATTACTCCAGTCGTCACTGTCACATGATCCTTCAGAAATTATTCTAATATGATGATTGATACTCAAGAAACATTCATTATTATTTTAAATGTCGAAAACAGTTGTGTACAGTCTTTGATGAATAGAAAGTTCAAAAGAACAGCATTTATCTGAAATCTAAAGCTTTTGTAACGTTAAACACTACCGCTCAAAAGTTTTGGGTTAGTAATAATTAAAATTTTATTTTTGGGGGAAATAAATAAAATAAATCAGTACTTTTATTTATGAAGGATGAGTTAAACTGATCAACAGTTACAGTAAAGACATTTATAATGTTAAAAATATATATATTTGAAATATATGCTGTTCTTTTGAACTTTACATTCATCAAAGCATTTTGAAAAAAAAAATCTGTACACAACTGTTTTCAACATTGAAAATAATAATGAATATTTATTGAGCATCAATCATCATATTAGTATGATTTCTGAAGGATCATGTGACACTGAAGACTGGAGTAATGATGCTGAAAACTCAACTTTGATCACAGAAATGAATTACTATGTAAAATATTTAAAAATTGAAAACAGCTGTTTTAAATTGGAATAATATTTCACAATATTACTGTTTTTGTTTGTATTTTTAATCAATAAATGCAGCCTTGGTGAGCAGAAGAGACTTCTCCTAAAAACATAAAAAATCTTACTGACCCCAAACTTTTGAACAATAATATATATATATATATATATATATATATATATATATATATATATATATATATACACACACACATATATATGTGTGTGTGTGTGTATGTATGTATATATATATATATATATATATATATATATATATATATATATATATATAAATATAGCTGCGAGCAGCGATGGAGGGCCAAAGCCGGCGGTACCGCCACCCCGGTGCCTTTAGGTAACTAAAGGCACCGGGGTTGCGGTGCCACCGGCTTGGGCCCGTAATCGCTGCTCGCAGCTATATTTATTATTATTAGGGCCCGAGCACCGATGGTGTGAGGACCCTCTTGGAATTGCTCTGTTTATTATTATTATTATTATTATTATTATTCTTCTTCTCCGCATTGAATTGCATTTTTGAGGGCCTAAACATGCGCGAAAACTCACGAAACTTTGCACACGCGTCAGAACTGGCGAAAATTTACATCTGATATAGGTTTCAGAATTGGACGGGGCAAAACGGCTCGATAGCGCCACCTATAAAAGTTCAACGGAGTGCGCCTCCCGCAACGTTCCACGTACGTGCACGAAATTCGGTACATACATGTAATGACCTAATACCTACAAAAAAGTCTCTTGGAGCATAGCCCTAAACACAACAGGAAGTCAGCCATTTTCAACTTCCTCTCAGATTTTTGTGCAGTTTTTGCCATTTTCAGGCCTCGTACTTTAACGAACTCCTCCTACAGTTTTAATCTGATCATCTTCAAATTTGGTGAGTGTAATCTTAAGGCCTTTGCGACGTTAAATTGCGAAGATCTTGAGTTTTCGTCGAAGGGCGGGTCCTCGGCGGCCTGACAAATTTCGATGTTTCGCCATGAAACAGGAAGTTGCTGTAACTCAGGCATGGAATGTCCAATCTGCCCCAAACTTCACACGTTTGATAAGAGTTCTGTCCTGAACACATGACCATGCTCATATTCAGTTATAGTCATAGCGCCACCTGCTGGCAACAGGAAGCGACATGTTTAACACTGTTCTTGACTCCTAATAACATATAAAAAAATGCCAGTAGGTGCTAAACATCCTACCAACATACTAGAGACTTGCTAAAACATACTAGCAAACACTTAGCTAAGTGCTAAAGAATGATATTACTGCAATTAAATATTAATTTGCTGTAACTCAGGCAAGGAATGTCCAATCTGCCCCAAACTTCACACTTTTGATAAGCGTTCTGTCCTGAACACATGATCATGCTTACAGTCATAGCGCCACCTGCTGGCCGCAGGAAGTGACATGTTTAACACTGTTATGGACTCCTAATAACATATAAAAAAGTGCCAGCAAGTGCTAAACATGCTAACAACATACTAGAAACATGCTAAAACATGCTAGCAAACTCTTAGCTAAGTGCTAAAGCATGCTATTATTGCAATTAAATAGGAATTTGCTGTAATTCAGGCATGGAATGTCCAATCTGCCCCAAACTTCACACATTTGATAAGAATCATGGCCTGAACACATGTCTATGCTCAAATTCAGTTATAGTAATAGCGCCACCTACTGGCAACAGGAAGTGACATGTTTAACACTTTGATGCCGTTCTAGCAACATGTTAAAAATGCCATTGAGTTCTAAACATGCTAGAAACATGTTAAAACATGCTAACAATGCTTAGCTAAGTGCTAAAGAATGTTAATTCAATGAAACATGACTTTGTTGTTACTCAAGAAGGCAATGTCCAATTTGCACCAAACTTCACACGTTTGATAAGAGTTCTGTCCTGAACACACATCCATGCTCATATTCAGTTATAGCCATAACGCCACCTACTGGCAACAGAAACTGACATGGTTAACACCGTAATGCAGTACTAACCACATAATTATTGTGTACTAAGCATGCTAGAAACAGACTAAACATGCTAGCAACACTTAGCTGAGTCATGAAGCATGCTATTATCACCATTATACAAAACATTTTGTAACTGACTTTGACATACTCTTACTATATATACCTCCTTAAATGTACATTTCCCAACCATGCTCTGTCTTCCTAAAGCCACCGAGTGTTGATGGCACGGGTGCGAGGGCCCTTTCATCGCTGCTTGCAGCTTTAATTATTATTATTCTTCTCCGCATTGAATTGCATTTTTGAGGGCCTAAACATGCGCGAAAACTCACGAAACTTTGCACACGCGTCAGAACTGGCGAAAATTTACATCTGATATAGGTTTCAGAATTGGACGGGGCAAAACGGCTCGATAGCGCCACCTATAAAAGTTCAACGGAGTGCGCCTCCCGCAACGTTCCACGTACGTGCACGAAATTCGGTACATACATGTAATGACCTAATACCTACAAAAAAGTCTCTTGGAGCATAGCCCTAAACACAACAGGAAGTCAGCCATTTTCAACTTCCTCTCAGATTTTTGTGCAGTTTTTGACATTTTCAGGCCTCATACTTTAACGAACTCCTCCTACAGTTTTAATCTGATCATCTTCAAATTTGGTGAGTGTAATCTTAAGGCCTTTGCGACGTTAAATTGCGAAGATCTTGAGTTTTCGTCGAAGGGCGGGTCCTCGGCGGCCTGACAAATTTCGATGTTTCGCCATGAAACAGGAAGTTGCTGTAACTCAGGCATGGAATGTCCAATCTGCCCCAAACTTCATACGTTTGATAAGAGTTCTGTCCTGAACACATGACCATGCTCATATTCAGTTATAGTCATAGCGCCACCTGCTGGCAACAGGAAGCGACATGTTTAACACTGTTATGGACTCCTAATAACATATAAAAAAGTGCCAGCAAGTGCTAAACATGCTAACAACATACTAGAAGCATGCTAAAACATGCTAGCAAACTCTTAGCTAAGTGCTAAAGCATGCTATTATTGCAATTAAATAGGAATTTGCTGTAACTCAGGCATGGAATGTCCAATCTGCCCCAAACTTCACACTTTTGATAAGCGTTCTGTCCTGAACACATCTACATGAGAATATTCAGTTATAGTAATAGCGCCACCTACTGGTAACAGGAAGTGTCATGTTTAACACGTTGATGCCATTCTAGCAACATGTTAAAAATGCCATTGACTTCTAAACATGCTAGAAACATGTTAAAACATACTAGCAATACTTAGCTAAGTGCTAAAGCATGCTAATTCAATGAAACAGGATGTTGTTGTTACTCAAGAAGGCAATGTCCAATCTGCGCCAAACTTCACACTTTTAATAAACGTTCTGTCCTGAACACATGACCATGCTCATATTCAGTTATAGTCATAGCGCCACCTGCTGGCAACATGAAGTGACATGTTTAACACTGTTATGGACTCCTAATAACATATAAAAAAGTGCCAGCAAGTGCTAAACATGCTAACAACATACTAGAAGCATGCTAAAACATGCTAGCAAACTCTTAGCTAAGTGCTAAAGCATGCTATTATTGCAATTAAATAGGAATTTGCTGTAACTCAGGCATGGAATGTCCAATCTGCCCCAAACTTCACACTTTTGATAAGCGTTCTGTCCTGAACATATCTACATGAGAATATTCAGTTATAGTAATAGCGCCACCTACTGGTAACAGGAAGTGTCATGTTTAACACGTTGATGCCATTCTAGCAACATGTTAAAAATGCCATTGACTTCTAAACATGCTAGAAACATGTTAAAACATACTAGCAATACTTAGCTAAGTGCTAAAGCATGCTAATTCAATGAAACAGGACTTTGTTGTTACTCAAGAAGGCAATGTACAATCTACCCCAAACGTCACACGTTTGATAAGAGTTATCTCTTGAACACATGTCCATGCTCATATTTAGTTATAGTCATAGCGCCACCTGCTGGCAACAGGAAGTGACGTTTAACACTGTTCTTGACTCCTAATAACATATAAAAAAATGCCAGTAGGTGCTAAACATCCTACCAACATACTATAGACATGCTAAAACATACTAGCAAACACTTAGCTAAGTGCTAAAGAATGATATTACTGCAATTAAATATGAATTTGCTGTAACTCAGGCATGGAATGTCCAATCTGCCCCAAACTTCACACTTTTGATAAGCGTTCTGTCCTGAACACATGACCATGCTTATATTCAGTTACAGTCATAGCGCCACCTGCTGGCAACAGGAAGTGACATGTTTAACACTGTTATGGACTCCTAATAACATATAAAAAAGTGCCAGCAAGTGTTAAACATGCTAACAACATACTAGAAACATGCTAAAACATGCTAGCAAACTCTTAGCCAAGTGCTAAAGCATGCTATTATTGCAATTAAATAGGAATTTGCTGTAACTCAGGCATGGAATGTCCAATCTGCCCCAAACTTCACACTTTTGATAAGAGTCATGGCCTGAACACATCTACATGAGAATGTTCAATTATAGTAATAGCGCCACCAACTGGCAACAGGAAGTGACATGTTTAACACGTTGATGCCGTTCTAGCAACATGTTAAAAATGCCATTGAGTTCTAAACATGCTAGAAACATGTTAAAACATGCTAACAATGCTTAGCTAAGTGCTAAAGCATGCTAATTCAATGAAACATGACTTTGTTGTTACTCAAGAAGGCAATGTCCAATTTGCACCAAACTTCACACGTTTGATAAGAGTTCTGTCCTGAACACACATCCAAGCTCATATTCAGTTATAGTCATAACGCCACCTACTGGCAACAGAAACTGACATGGTTAACACAGTAATGCAGTACTAACCACATAATTATTGTGTACTAAGCATGCTAGAAACACACTAAACATGCTAGCAACACTTAGCTGAGTCATGAAGCATGCTATTATCACCATTATACAAAACATTTTGTAACTGACTTTGACATACTCTTACTATATATACCTCCTTAAATGTACATTTCCCAACCATGCTCTGTCTTCCTAAAGCCACCGAGTGTTGATGGCACGGGTGCGAGGGCCCTTTCATCGCTGCTTGCAGCTTTAATTAGGGCCCGAGCACCGATGGTGTGAGGACCCTCTTGGAATTGCTCTGTTTATTATTATTATTATTATTATTAGGGGCCAAGCACCGAAGGTGCGGAGGCACCTATTGTATCTGTTCCCGTTCTTATTATTATTCTTCTTCTTCCGCCATGGGAGTCTATGGCAGCCCATAGAACCGATTGCGGGAAAGTTGTTTTGGTTTGACATTCTGATAGAGGACAGTCCCAACATTAAGTACACCAATTTTTGTGTTTCTAAGTCATTCCCTCTAGCGCCACCACCTGTCCAAAGTTTCACTTTTACTTTGCTAATAACTTTTGAACCGTAAGGCCAATCAGCGAAATCCTTTTTTCCTCTGATTCCTGAGCTCATGACGATTCGATTGCACCCTATATCGTCATTTTCCGTCATAAAAACATGGCCGCCATTTTGAATTTTCCTAAAAAGGTACTTTTTCGAACTCGTCCTAGACGGTTTGTCCGATTTGCACGAAAATTGAATCGGATCATCTTCAGGCAGTGCTGACAAAAAGTTATTAAAATCTTGTTGATTCGTCAAACCGTTTTCGATAAACGCTCGAACAAATTTTACGTAGCGCTTGCAAAAACAGTCGTAAGGCTGTATCTCCGCAACGGTTTATCGTATTCAGACCAAACTTGGTACATGTACTCACAAGCATGACCTGAGGCTACATGCTGCGTTTCGGCACAGCGCCACCTACAGGTCCGGAGATATGAAAAATGGCAATTTTTGCTTATAACTTCTGAACAGTTTGTCCAAAAATCATAAAATTGGTCTTGATAGATTCAGGGCGTCATGCCGAGTCGACTGATATCCAATTTTGCCATATCGGCCAATTTGACTGTCGGCCATTTTGAATTTTGTGCTAAAATGCTGTATTTTAACAACGCATGAACGGATTGTTACGAAACTTGGTATGGGTCATCAGCACGATGTCCTGAAGGAGTGTGAGAAGTTTCGAAACAGCGCCACCTAGTGGTGAATTTTTTTTTTCAAATGCTTATAACTTTGGGTGTGATCGACTTATTTTCACGAGACTCATCTCATTGGACTCCTGAATCGTTGCCGAGTCCAACGATACCAAACATGTTAGGTTTCGCCAAACGGTTTGTGTAGCATTGTGATTTAGCGCTTAAAAAACATTAGGCTATATCTTCGAAACCGTTTGTCCGATTGAGACGAAACCACCGTCAGAAGTTTGGAAACATAGGTCGATAGCTATACGCCAATGCCCAAATGCGAAAATATTGATGTTTAGGGGTAGTAATATTCAATCAAAGTCATGTGTCAGTCATTTTTTACGTGTTTTTTCATATAAATGTCTATAACTCCGAAGCAAATTGAGATTTTTGCACCAAAATCGACACATATATGTATGGGCTCACTCTGATGACACATAAAAAAAATGGTGGGACTGAGCCTCTTGGTGGCGCTATAATAGAACAAAACATGAAATTCCCATTGATTTCAATAGAGTTTTGTGAAATAAAATGCTATACTAAACAAATGCATTGGTGTAATATTACGAAACTCAGAATGTGCCTTCAGCACCATCCCCTGAAGGTACTCAAAATATTTCGAAACAGCGCCACCTAGTGGTCAAAAGTTATAACAAAATTTCCAAAAAGGCTAATAACTTTTGAATAAATCTGTCTATTGAAATGCCACTGGTCTTAATAGATTCCTTGGGTCAAGCCGAGAACATAGATACCAAGTTTTCCTTATTTGGCCGAACTTCCTGTCCGCCATCTTGATGTTCAGTCAAAACCTACTTTTTCGAACTCCTCCTAGACCGTTTATCCGATTTTCACCAAAATCGAATCGTATCATCTCCAGACCGTGCCGACTAAAAGTTATTGATTTCGTGTCGATTGACGAAACCGTTGTCGTATACCGCAGCAGCAAAGTTGTGGCATGATGCCAAAGGCACTATTCAGGCTTTATCTCTGCAATGCCTTGACATATTGACACCAAACTTTGTATGTGTCATTGTCACTTCACTCTGACCGCATCACATCAGGTTTGTAACTGCGCCACCTATTGGTTGAAAGTGATAATCCATTAAATCATATTTTTATTTACTGTTTCTATGATTTTTCAGGCATTTGGCCTAAAATACTCTTTAATGTCTTTAATTGCTCATTGTTGCAGTTGGTCTGACACTTTCAGCCATGTTGGCATGTCTTGTCATCTGATTGTGCTTGGCCCCGGTAATGGCTGCTTGCAGCTATATTTATTATTATTCTTCTTCTTCTTCCGCCATGGGAGTCTATGGCAGCCCATAGAACCGATTGCGGGAAAGTTGTTTTGGTTTGACATTCTGATAGAGGACAGTCCCAACATTAAGTACACCAATTTTGGTGTGTCTAAGTCATTCCCTCTAGCGCCACCACCTGTCCAAAGTTTCACTTTTACTTTGCTAATAACTTTTGAACCGTAAGGCCAATCAGCGAAATCCTTTTTTCCTCTGATTCCTGAGCTCATGACGATTCGATTGCACCCTATGACGTCATTTTCCGTCATAAAAACATGGCCGCCATTTTGAATTTTCCTAAAAAGCTACTTTTTCGAACTCGTCCTAGACGGTTTGTCCGATTTGCACGAAAATTGAATCGGATCATCTTCAGGCAGTGGTGACAAAAAGTTATTAAAATCTTTTTGATTCGTCAAACCGTTTTCGATAAACGCTCGAACAAATTTTACGTGGCGCTTACAAAAACAGTCGTAAGGCTGTATCTCCGCAACGGTTTATCGTATTCAGACCAAACTTGGTACATGTCATCACAAGCATGACCTGAGGCTACATGCTGCGTTTCGCCGCAGCGCCACCTACTGGTCCGGAGATATGAAAAATGGCTATTTTTGCTTATAACTTCTGAACAGTTTGTCCAAAAATCATAAAATTGGTCTTGATAGATTCAGGGCGTCATGCCGAGTCGACTGATATCCAATTTTGCCATATCGGCCAATTTGACTGTCGGCCATTTTGAATTTTGTGCTAAAATGCTGTATTTTAACAACGCATGAACGGATTATTACGAAACTTGGTATGGGTCATCAGCACGATGTCCTGAAGGAGTGTGAGAAGTTTCGAAACAGCGCCACCTAGTGGTGAATTTTTTTTTTCAAATGCTTATAACTTTGGGTGTGATCGACTTATTTTCACGAAACTCATCTCATTGGACTCCTGAATTGTTGCCGAGTCCAACGATACCAAACATGTTAGGTTTCGCCTAACGGTTTGTGTAGCATTGTGATTTAGCGCTTAAAAAACATTAGGCTATATCTTCGAAACCGTTTGTCCGATTGAGACGAAACCACCGTCAGAAGTTTGGAATCATAGCTTGTTAACTACATGCAAATGCCCAAATGTGAAAATATTGATGTTTAGGGGTAGTAATATTCAATCAAAGTCATGTGTCAGTCATTTTTTACGTGTTTTTTCATATAAATGTCTATAACTCCGAAGCAAATTGAGATTATTGCACCAAAATCGACACATATGTATGGGCTCACTCTGATGACACATAAAAAAAATGGTGGGACTGAGCCTCTTGGTGGCGCTATAATAGAACAAAACATGAAATTCCCATTGATTTCAATAGAGTTTTGTGAAATAAAATGCTATACTAAACAAATGCATTGGTGTAATATTACGAAACTCAGAATGTGCCTTCAGCACCATCCCCTGAAGGTACTCAAAATATTTCGAAACAGCGCCACCTAGTGGTCAAAAGTTATAACAAAATTTCCAAAAAGGCTAATAACTTTTGAATAAATCTGTCTATTGAAATGCCACTGGTCTTAATAGATTCCTTGGGTCAAGCCGAGAACATAGATACCAAGTTTTCCTTATTTGGCCGAACTTCCTGTCCGCCATCTTGATGTTCAGTCAAAACCTACTTTTTCGAACTCCTCCTAGACCGTTTGTCCGATTTTCACCAAAATCGAATCGTATCATCTCCAGACCGTGCCGACTAAAAGTTATGGATTTCGTGTCGATAGACAAAACCGTTTTCGTATAGCGCAGCAGCAAAGTTGAGGCATGATGCTAATAGCACTATTCAGGCTTTATCTCTGCAATGCCTTGACATATTGACACCAAACTTTGTATGTGTCATTGTCACTTCACTCTGACCACATCACATCAGTTTTGTAACTGCGCCACCTATTGGTTGAAAGTGATAATCCATAAAATCATATTTTTAATTATTGTTTCTATGATTTTTCAGGCATTTTGCATAAAATCCTCTTTAAAGTCTATAATTGCTCATTGTTGCAGTTGGTCTGACACTTTCAGACATGTTGGCATGTCTTGTCGTCTTATTCTGCTTGGCCCCGGTAATTGCTGCTTGCAGCTATATTTATTATTATTATTCTTCTTCTTCTTCCGCCATGGGAGTCTATGGCAGCCCATAGAACCGATTGCGGGAAAGTTGTTTTGGTTTGACATTCTGATAGAGGACAGTCCCAACATTAAATACACCAATTTTTGTGTTTCTAAGTCATTCCCTCTAGCGCCACCACCTGTCCAAAGTTTCACTTTTATTTTGCTAATAACTTTTGAACCGTAAGGCCAATCAACAAAATTCTTTTTTCCTCTTATTTCTGAGCTCATGCCGATTCGATTGCACCCTATGACGTCATTTTCCGTCATATAAATATGGCCGCCATTTTTAATTTTCTGAAAAAGCTACTTTTTCGAACTCGTCCTAGACGGTTTGTCCGATTTGCACGAAAATTGAACCAGATCATCTTCAGGCAGTGCTGACCAAAAGTTATGGAATTCAAATTGATTCGTCAAACCGTTTTCAATAAACGCACGAACAAATTTTACGTAGCGCCTGCAAAAACAGTCGTAAGGCTGTATCTCTGCAACGGTTTATCGTATTCAGACCAAACTTGGTACATGTCATCACAAGCATGACCTGAGGCTACATGCTGCGTTTCGGCGCAGCGCCACCTACTGTTCCGGAGATATGAAAAATGGCTATTTTTGCTTATAACTTCTGAACAGTTTGTCCAAAAATCATAAAATTGGTCTCGTTAGATTCAGGGCGACATGCCGAGTCGACTGATATCCAATTTTACCATATCGGCCATTTTGACTGTCGGCCATTTTGAATTATGTGCTAAAATGCTGTATTTTATGAACGCATGAACGGATTGTTACGAAACTTGGCATGGGTCATCAGCACGATGTCCTGAAGGAGTGTGAGAAGTTTCGAAACAGCGCCACCTAGTGGGGAATTTTTTTTTTCAAATGCTTATAACTTTGGGTGCGGTCGACTTATTTTCACGAGACTCATCTAATTAGACTCCTGAAACCTTGCCGAGTCCTACGATACCAAACATGCTAGGTTTCGCCTTACGGTTTGTGTAGCGTTGTGATTTAGCGCTTAAAAAACATTAGGCTATATCTTCGAAACCGCTTGTCCGATCGAGACGAAACCACCGTCAGAAGTTTGGAAACATAGGTCGATAGCTAAATGCCAATGCCCAAATGCGAAAATATTGATGTTTAGGGGTAGTAAAATTCAAACAAAGTCATGTGTCAGTCATTTTTTACGTGTTTTTTCATATAAATGTTTATAACTCTAAAGCAAATTGAGATATTTTCACCAAAACTGACACACATATGTATGGGCTCACTCTGAGGACACGTAAAAAAAATTGTGGGACTGAGCCTCTTGGTGGCGCTATAATAGAACAAAACATGAAATTCCCATTGACTTCAATACAGTTTTGTGAGATAAAATGCTATTTTCATTCAAAACATACTTTTTCGAACTCCTCCCACACCGTTTGTCCGATTTTCACCAAAATCGAATCGTATCATCCCCAGACTGTGCCGACTAAAAGTTATGGATTTCGTGTCAATTGACGAAACCGTTTTCGTATAGCGCAGCAGCAAATTTGAGGCATGATGCTAATAGCACTATTCAGGCTTTATCTCTGCAATGCCTTGACATATTGACACCAAACTTTGTATGTGTCATTGTCTCCTCACTCTGACCACATCACATCAGTTTTGTAACTGTGCCACCTATTTGTCGAAAGTGATAATCCATTAAATCATATTTTTAATTACTGTTTCTATGATTTTTCAGCCATTTCGTCTAAAATCCTCTTTAAATGTCTTTAATTGCTCATTGTTGCAGTTGGTCTGACACTTTCAGACATGTCGGCATGTCTTGTCGTCTTATTCTGCTTGGCCCCGGTAATTGCTGCTTGCAGCTATATTTATTAGGGGCCAAGCACCGAAGGTGCGGAGGCACCTATTGTATCTGTTCCGTTTCTTATTATTATTATTAGGGGCCAAGCACCGAAGGTGCGGAGGCACCTATTGTATCTGTTCTGTTTCTTATTATTATTATTATTAGGGGCCAAGCACCGAAGGTGCGGAGGCACCTATTGTATCTGTTCCGTTTCTTATTATTATTATTATTATTAGGGGCCAAGCACCGAAGGTGCGGAGGCACCTATTGTATCTGTTCCGTTTCTTATTATTATTATTATTATTATTATTATTATTATTCTTCCGCCATGGGAGTCTATGGCAGCCCATAGAACCGATTGCGGGAAAGTTGTTTTGGTTTGACATTCTGATAGAGGACCGTCTCAACATTAAATACACCAATTTTGGTGTTTCTAAGTCATTCCCTCTAGCGCCACCACCTGTCCAAAGTTTCACTTTTATTTTGCTAATAACTTTTGAACCAAAAGGCCAATCAGCGAAATTCTTTTTTCCTCTGATTCCTGAGCTCATGGCGATTCGATTGCACCCTATGACGTCATTTTCCGTCATAAAAATATGGCCGCCATCTTGAATTTTCAAAAAAAGCTACTTTTTCGAACTCGTCCTAGACGGTTTGTCCGATTTGCACGAAAATTGAACCAGATCATCTTCAGGTAGTGCTGACAAAAAGTTATGGAATTCAAATGGATTCGTCAAACCGTTTTCAATAAACGCACAAATACATTTTACGTAGCGCTAGCAAAAACAGTCATAAGGCCGTATCTCCGCAACGGTTTATCGTATTCAGACCAAACTTGGTACTTGTACTCACAAGCATGACCTGAGGCTACATGCTGTGTTTCGGCGCAGCGCCACCTACTGGTCCGGAGATATGAAAAATGGCTATTTTTGCTTATAACTTCTGAACAGTTTGTCCAAAAATCATACAATTGGTCTCGTTAGATTCAGGGCAACATGCCGAGTCGACTGATATCCAATTTGACCATATCGGTCATTTTGGCTGTCGGCCATTTTGAATTTTGTGCTAAAATTCTGTATTTTATGAACGCATGAACGGATTGTTACGAAACGTGGTATGGGTCATCAGCACAATGCCCTGAATGAGCCTGAGAAGTTTCGAAACAGCGCCACCTAGTGGTGAATTTTTTTTTTCAAATGCTTATAACTTTGGGTGTGGTCGACTTATTTTCACGAAACTCATCTTTTTAGACTCCTGAATCGTTGCCGAGTCCTACGATACCAAACATGCTAGGTTTCGCCTTACGGTTTGTGTAGCGTTGTGATTTAGCGCTTAAAAAACATTTGGCTATATCTTTGAAACCGCTAGTCCGATCGAGACGAAACCACCGTCAGAAGTTTGGAAACATAGGTCGATAGCTATACGCCAATGCCCAAATGCGAAAATATTGATGTTTAGGGGTACTAATTTCCAATCAAAGTCATGTGTCAGTCATTTTTTTCGTGTTTTTTCATATAAATGTCTATAACTCCGAAGCGAATTGAGATATTTTCACCAAAATTGACACACATATGTATGGGCTCACTCTGAGGACACGTAAAAAAAATTGTGGGACTGAGCCTCTTGGTGGCGCTATAATTGAACAAAATATGAAATTCCCATTGACTTCAATACAGTTTTGTGAAATAAAATGCTATACTAAACAAATGCATTGGTGTAATATTACGAAACTCAGATTGTGTCATCAGCACCATCCCCTGAAGGCAACCAAAATATTTCAAGACAGCGCCACCTAGTGGTCAAAAGTTATAACAAAATTTCCAAAAAGGCTAATAACTTTTGAATAAATCTGGCTATTGAAATTCCACGGTTCTTAATAGATTCCTTGGGTCAAGCCGAGAACATAGATACCAAGTTTTCCTTATTTGGCCAAACTTCCTGTCCGCCATCTTGATTTTCATTCAAAACCTACTTTTTCGAACTCCTCCTAGACCGTTTGTCCGATTTTCACCAAAATCGAATCGTATCATCTCCAGACTGTGCCGACAAAAAGTTATGGATTTCGTGTCGATTGATGAAACCGTTTTCGTATAGCACAGCAGCAAAGTTGAGGCATGATGCCAAAATGACTATTCAGGCTTTATATCTGCAATGCCTCGACATATTGACACAAAACTTTGTATGTGTCACTGTCTACTTACTCTGACCACACCACATCAATTTCGTAACAGCGCCACCTTTTGGTCAAAAGTGACAATCCATTAAATCATATTTTGAATCACTTTTTACATGATTTTTCAGCCATTTCGCCTAAAATCCTCTTTAAATGTCTTTAATTGCTCATTGTTGCAGTTGGTCTGACACTTTCAGACATGTTGGCATGTCTTGTCGTCTTATTCTGCTTGGCCCCGGTAATTGCTGCTTGCAGCTATATTTATTATTATTATTATTCTTCCGCTCTGGGAGTCTATGGCAGCCCATAGAACCGATTGCGGGAAAGTTGTTTTGGTTTGACATTCTGATAGAGGACAGTCCCAACATTAAATACACCAATTTTGGTGATTCTAAGTCATTCCCTCTAGCGCCACCACCTGTCCAAAGTTTCACTTTTACTTTGCTAATAACTTTTGAACCGTAAGGCCAATCAACAAAATTATTTTTTCCTCTGATTCCTGAGCTCATGGCGATTCGATTGCACCCTATGACGTCATTTTCCGTCATAAAAATATGGTCGCCATCTTGAATTTTCAAAAAAAGCTACTTTTTCGAACTCGTCCTAGACGGTTTGTCCGATTTGCACGAAAATTGAACCAGATCATCTTCAGGTAGTGCTGACAAAAAGTTATGGAATTCAAATTGATTCGTCAAACCGTTTTCGATAAACGCACGAATACATTTTACGTAGCGCTAGCAAAAACAGTCGTAAGGCCGTATCTCCGCAACGGTTTATCGTATTCAGACCAAACTTGGTACTTGTACTCACAAGCATGACCTGAGGCTACATGCTGTGTTTCAGCGCAGCGCCACCTACTGGTCCGGAGATATGAAAAATGGCTATTTTTTCTTATAACTTCTGAACAGTTTGTCCAAAAATCATAAAATTGGTCTCGTTAGATTCAGGGCAACATGCCGAGTCGACTGATATCCAATTTGACCATATCGGTCATTTTGGCTGTCGGCCATTTTGAATTTTGTGCTAAAATGCTCTATTTTAACAACGCATGAACGGATTGTTACGAAACTTGGTATGGGTCATCAACACGATGTCCTGAAGGAGTGTGAGAAGTTTCGTAACAGTGCCACCTAGTGGTGAATTTTTTTTTTCAAAAGCTTATAACTTTGGGTGTGATCGACTTATTTTCACGAAACTCATCTCATTGGACTCCTGAATCGTTGCCGAGTCCAACGATACCAAACATGTTAGGTTTCGCCTAACGGTTTGTGTAGCGTTGTGATTTAGCGCTTAAAAAACATTTGGCTATATCTTCGAAACCGCTTGTCCGATCGAGACGAAACCACCGTCAGAAGTTTGAAAACATAGGTCGATAGCTATACGCCAATGCCCAAATGCGAAAATATTGATGTTTAGGGGTACTAATTTCCAATCAAAGTCATGTGTCAGTCATTTTTTTCGTGTTTTTTCATATAAATGTCTATAACTCCGAAGCGAATTGAGATATCTTCACCAAAATTGACACACATATGTATGGGCTCACTCTGAGGACACATAAAAAAAATGGTGTGACTGAGCCTCTTGGTGGCGCTATAACAGAACAAAACATGAAATTCCCATTGACTTCAATACAGTTTTGTGAAATAAAATGCTATACTAAACAAATGCATTGGTGTAATATTACGAAACTCAGAATGTGCCATCAGCTCCATCCCCTGAAGGTACCCGAAAGATTTCGAGACAGCGCCACCTAGTGGTCAAAAGTTATAACAAAATTTCCAAAAAGGCTAATAACTTTTGAATAAATCTGGCTATTGAAATGCCACTGGTCTTAATAGATTCCCTGGGTCAAGCCAAGAACATAGATACCAAGTTTTCCTTATTTGGCCAAACTTCCTGTCCGCCATCTTGATTTTCATTCAAAACCTACTTTTTCGAACTCCTCCTAGACCGTTTGTCCGATTTTCACCAAAATCGAATCGTATCATCTCCAGACTGTGCCGACTAAAAGTTATGGATTTCGTGTCGATAGACGAAACTGTTTTCGTATAGCGCAGCAGCAAAGTTGAGGCATGATGCCAAAAGCACTATTCAGGCTTTATCTCTGAAATCCCTTGAAATATTGACACCAAACTTTGTATTTGTCATTGTCACTTCACTCTGACCACATCACATCAGTTTTGTAACTGCTCCACCTATTGGTCGAAAGTGATAATCCATTAAATCATATTTTAAATGACTTTTTATATGATTTTTCAGCCATTTCGCCTAAAATCCTCTTTAAATGTATTTAATTGCTCATTGTTCCAGTTGGTCTGACACCTTCAGCCATGTTGGCATATCCTGTCATCTGCTTGCGCTTGGCCCCGATAATTGCTGCTTGCAGCTATATTTATTATTATTAGGGGCCAAGCACCGAAGGTGCGGAGGCACCTATTGTATCTGTTCCGTTTCTTATTATTAGGGGCCAAGCACCGAAGGTGCGGAGGCACCTATTGTATCTGTTCCGTTTCTTATTATTATTATTATTATTATTAGGGGCCAAGCACCGAAGGTGCGGAGGCACCTATTGTATCTGTTCCGTTTCTTATTATTATTATTATTATTATTATTATTATTATTCTTCCGCCATGGGAGTCTATGGCAGCCCATAGAACCGATTGCGGGAAAGTTGTTTTGGTTTGACATTCTGATAGAGGACCGTCTCAACATTAAATACACCAATTTTGGTGTTTCTAAGTCATTCCCTCTAGCGCCACCACCTGTCCAAAGTTTCACTTTTATTTTGCTAATAACTTTTGAACCGTAAGGCCAATTAGCGAAATTCTTTTTTCCTCTGATTCCTGAGCTCATGGCGATTCGATTGCACCCTATGACGTCATTTGCCGTCATAAAAATATGGCCGCCATCTTGAATTTTCAAAAAAAGCTACTTTTTCGAACTCGTCCTAGACGGTTTGTCCGATTTGCACGAAAATTGAACCAGATCATCTTCAGGTAGTGCTGACCAAAAGTTATGGAATTCAAATGGATTCGTCAAACCGTTTTCAATAAACGCACAAATACATTTTACGTAGCGCTAGCAAAAACAGTCGTAAGGCCGTATCTCCGCAACGGTTTATCGTATTCAGACCAAACTTGGTACTTGTACTCACAAGCATGACCTGAGGCTACATGCTGCGTTTCGGCGCAGCGCCACCTACTGGTCCGGAGATATGAAAAATGGCTATTTTTGCTTATAACTTCTGAACAGTTTGTCCAAAAATCATACAATTGGTCTCGTTAGATTCAGGGCAACATGCCGAGTCGACTGATATCCAATTTGACCATATCGGTCATTTTGGCTGTCGGCCATTTTGAATTTTGTGCTAAAATTCTGTATTTTATGAACGCATGAACGGATTGTTACGAAATGTGGTATGGGTCATCAGCACGATGCCCTGAATGAGCCTGAGAAGTTTCGAAACAGCGCCACCTAGTGGTGAATTTTTTTTTTCAAATGCTTATAACTTTGGGTGTGGTCGACTTATTTTCACGAAACTCATCTTTTTAGACTCCTGAATCGTTGCCGAGTCCTACGATACCAAACATGCTAGGTTTCGCCTTACGGTTTGTGTAGCGTTGTGATTTAGCGCTTAAAAAACATTTGGCTATATCTTTGAAACCGCTAGTCCGATCGAGACGAAACCACCGTCAGAAGTTTGGAAACATAGGTCGATAGCTATACACCAATGCCCAAATGCGAAAATATTGATGTTTAGGGGTAGTAATATTCAATCAAAGTCATGTGTCAGTCATTTTTTTCGTGTTTTTTCATATAAATGTCTATAACTCCGAAGCAAATTGAGATTTTTGCACCAAAATCGACACATATATGTATGGGCTCACTCTGAGGACACATTAAAAAAATGGTGGGACTGAGCCTCTTGGTGGCGCTATAATAGAACAAAACATGAAATTCCCATTGACTTCAATGCAGTTTTGTGAAATAAAATGCTATACTAAACAAATGCATTGGTGTAATATTACGAAACTCAGAATGTGCCATCAGCACCATCCCCTGAAGGTACCCAAAATATTTAGAGACAGCGCCACCTAGTGGTCAAAAGTTATAACAACATTTCCAAAACTGCTAATAACTTTTGAATACATCGGCCTATGTAAATGTCACTGGTCTTAATAGATTCCTTGGGTCAAGCCGAGAACATAGATACCAAATTTTCCTTATTTGGTCAAACTTCTTGTCCGCCATCTTGATTTTCATTCAAAACCTACTTTTTCGAACTCCTCCTAGACCGTTTGTCCGATTTTCACCAAAATCGAATCGTATCATCTCCAGACCGTGCCGACTAAAAGTTATGGATTTCGTGTCGATAGACGAAACCGTTTTCGTATAGCGCAGCAGCAAAGTTGAGGCATGATGCTAATAGCATTAATTAAGGCTTTATCTCTGCAATGCCTTGACATATTGACACCAAACTTTGTATGTGTCATTGTAACTTCACTCTGACCACATCACATCAGTTTTGTAACTGCGCCACCTATTGGTCGAAAGTGATAATCCATCAAATCATATTTTTAATTATTGTTTCTATGATTTTTCAGGCATTTTGCCTAAAATCCTCTTTAAATGTCTTTAATTGCTCATTGTTGCAGTTGGTCTGACACTTTCAGACATGTCGGCATGTCTTGTCGTCTTATTCTGCTTGGCCCCGGTAATGGCTGCTTGCAGCTATATTTATTATTATTATTCTTCCGCCATGGGAGTCTATGGCAGCCCATAGAACCGATTGCGGGAAAGTTGTTTTGGTTTGACATTCTGATAGAGGACCGTCTCAACATTAAATACACCAATTTTGGTGTTTCTAAGTCATTCCCTCTAGCGCCACCACCTGTCCAAAGTTTCACTTTTATTTTGCTAATAACTTTTGAACCGTAAGGCCAATCAGCGAAATTCTTTTTTCCTCTGATTCCTGAGCTCATGGCGATTCGATTGCACCCTATGACGTCATTTGCCGTCATAAAAATATGGCCGCCATCTTGAATTTTCAAAAAAAGCTACTTTTTCGAACTCGTCCTAGACGGTTTGTCCGATTTGCACGAAAATTGAACCAGATCATCTTCAGGTAGTGCTGACAAAAAGTTATGGAATTCAAATGGATTCGTCAAACCGTTTTCAATAAACGCACAAATACATTTTACGTAGCGCTAGCAAAAACAGTCGTAAGGCCGTATCTCCGCAACGGTTTATCGTATTCAGACCAAACTTGGTACTTGTACTCACAAGCATGACCTGAGGCTACATGCTGTGTTTCGGCGCAGCGCCACCTACTGGTCCGGAGATATGAAAAATGGCTATTTTTGCTTATAACTTCTGAACAGTTTGTCCAAAAATCATACAATTGGTCTCGTTAGATTCAGGGCAACATGCCGAGTCGACTGATATCCAATTTGACCATATCGGTCATTTTGGCTGTCGGCCATTTTGAATTTTGTGCTAAAATTCTGTATTTTATGAACGCATGAACGGATTGTTACGAAATGTGGTATGGGTCATCAGCACAATGCCCTGAATGAGCCTGAGAAGTTTCGAAACAGCGCCACCTAGTGGTGAATTTTTTTTTTCAAATGCTTATAACTTTGGGTGTGGTCGACTTATTTTCACGAAACTCATCTTTTTAGACTCCTGAATCGTTGCCGAGTCCTACGATACCAAACATGCTAGGTTTCGCCTTACGGTTTGTGTAGCGTTGTGATTTAGCGCTTAAAAAACATTTGGCTATATCTTTGAAACCGCTAGTCCGATCGAGACGAAACCACCGTCAGAAGTTTGGAAACATAGGTCGATAGCTATACGCCAATGCCCAAATGCGAAAATATTGATGTTTAGGGGTACTAATTTCCAATCAAAGTCATGTGTCAGTCATTTTTTTCGTGTTTTTTCATATAAATGTCTATAACTCCGAAGCGAATTGAGATATTTTCACCAAAATTGACACACATATGTATGGGCTCACTCTGAGGACACGTAAAAAAAATTGTGGGACTGAGCCTCTTGGTGGCGCTATAATTGAACAAAATATGAAATTCCCATTGACTTCAATACAGTTTTGTGAAATAAAATGCTATACTAAACAAATGCATTGGTGTAATATTACGAAACTCAGATTGTGTCATCAGCACCATCCCCTGAAGGCAACCAAAATATTTCAAGACAGCGCCACCTCGTGGTCAAAAGTTATAACAAAATTTCCAAAAAGGCTAATAACTTTTGAATAAATCTGGCTATTGAAATGCCACGGGTCTTAATAGATTCCTTGGGTCAAGCCGAGAACATAGATACCAAGTTTTCCTTATTTGGCCAAACTTCCTGTCCGCCATCTTGATTTTCATTCAAAACCTACTTTTTCTAACTCCTCCTAGACCGTTTGTCCGATTTTCACCAAAATCGAATCGTATCATCTCCAGACTGTGCCGACAAAAAGTTATGGATTTCGTGTCGATTGATGAAACCGTTTTCGTATAGCACAGCAGCAAAGTTGAGGCATGATGCCAAAATGACTATTCAGGCTTTATATCTGCAATGCCTCGACATATTGACACAAAACTTTGTATGTGTCACTGTCTCCTTACTCTGACCACACCACATCAATTTCGTAACAGCGCCACCTTTTGGTCAAAAGTGACAATCCATTAAATCATATTTTGAATCACTTTTTACATGATTTTTCAGCCATTTCGCCTAAAATCCTCTTTAAATGTCTTTAATTGCTCATTGTTGCAGTTGGTCTGACACTTTCAGACATGTTGGCATGTCTTGTCGTCTTATTCTGCTTGGCCCCGGTAATTGCTGCTTGCAGCTATATTTATTATTATTATTATTATTATTATTATTCTTCCGCCATGGGAGTCTATGGCAGCCCATAGAACCGATTGCGGGAAAGTTGTTTTGATTTGACATTCTGATAGAGGACCGTCTCAACATTAAATACACCAATTTTGGTGTTTCTAAGTCATTCCCTCTAGCGCCACCACCTGTCCAAAGTTTCACTTTTACTTTGCTAATAACTTTTGAACCGTAAGGCCAATCAGCGAAATTCTTTTTTTCTCTGATTCCTGAGCTTATGGCGATTCGATTGCACCCTATGACGTCATTTTCCGTCATAAAAATATGGCCGCCATCTTGAATTTTCAAAAAAAGCTACTTTTTCGAACTCGTCCTAGACGGTTTGTCCGATTTGCACGAAAATTGAACCAGATCATCTTCAGGTAGTGCTGACAAAAAGTTATGGAATTCAAATGGATTCGTCAAACCGTTTTCGATAAACGCACAAATACATTTTACGTAGCGCTAGCAAAAACAGTCGTAAGGCCGTATCTCCGCAACAGTTTATCGTATTCAGACCAAACTTGGTACTTGTACTCACAAGCATGACCTGAGGCTACATGCTGTGTTTCGGCGCAGCGCCACCTACTGGTCCGGAGATATGAAAAATGGCTATTTTTGCTTATAACTTCTGAACAGTTTGTCCAAAAATCATACAATTGGTCTTGTTAGATTCAGGGCAACATGCCGAGTCGACTGATATCCAATTTGACCATATCGGTCATTTTGGCTGTCGGCCATTTTGAATTTTGTGCTAAAATTCTGTATTTTATGAACGCATGAACGGATTGTTACGAAACGTGGTATGGGTCATCAGCACAATGCCCTGAATGAGCCTGAGAAGTTTCGAAACAGCGCCACCTAGTGGTGAATTTTTTTTTTCAAATGCTTATAACTTTGGGTGTGGTCGACTTATTTTCACGAAACTCATCTTTTTAGACTCCTGAATCGTTGCCGAGTCCTACGATACCAAACATGCTAGGTTTTGCCTTACGGTTTGTGTAACGTTGTGATTTAGCGCTTAAAAAACATTTGGCTATATCTTTGAAACCGCTAGTCCGATCGAGATGAAACCACCGTCAGAAGTTTGGAAACATAGGTCGATAGCTATACGCCAATGCCCAAATGCGAAAATATTGATGTTTAGGGGTACTAATTTCCAATCAAAGTCATGTGTCAGTCATTTTTTTCGTGTTTTTTCATATAAATGTCTATAACTCCGAAGCGAATTGAGATATTTTCACCAAAATTGACACACATATGTATGGGCTCACTCTGAGGACACGTAAAAAAAATTGTGGGACTGAGCCTCTTGGTGGCGCTATAATTGAACAAAATATGAAATTCCCATTGACTTCAATACAGTTTTGTGAAATAAAATGCTATACTAAACAAATGCATTGGTGTAATATTACGAAACTCAGATTGTGTCATCAGCACCATCCCCTGAAGGCAACCAAAATATTTCAAGACAGCGCCACCTAGTGGTCAAAAGTTATAACAAAATTTCCAAAAAGGCTAATAACTTTTGAATAAATCTGGCTATTGAAATGCCACGGGTCTTAATAGATTCCTTGGGTCAAGCCGAGAACATAGATACCAAGTTTTCCTTATTTGGCCAAACTTCCTGTCCGTCATCTTGATTTTCATTCAAAACCTACTTTTTCGAACTCCTCCTAGACCGTTTGTCCGATTTTCACCAAAATCGAATCGTATCATCTCCAGACTGTGCCGACAAAAAGTTATGGATTTCGTGTCGATTGATGAAACCGTTTTCGTATAGCACAGCAGCAAAGTTGAGGCATGATGCCAAAATGACTATTCAGGCTTTATATCTGCAATGCCTCGACATATTGACACAAAACTTTGTATGTGTCACTGTCTCCTTACTCTGACCACACCACATCAATTTCGTAACAGCGCCACCTTTTGGTCAAAAGTGACAATCCATTAAATCATATTTTGAATCACTTTTTACATGATTTTTCAGCCATTTCGCCTAAAATCCTCTTTAAATGTCTTTAATTGCTCATTGTTGCAGTTGGTCTGACACTTTCAGACATGTTGGCATGTCTTGTCGTCTTATTCTGCTTGGCCCCGGTAATTGCTGCTTGCAGCTATATTTATTATTATTATTCTTCCTTCTTCCGACTGGGAGTCTATGGCAGCCCATAGAACCGATTGCGGGAAAGTTGTTTTGGTTTGACATTCTGATAGAGGACCGTCTCAACATTAAATACACCAATTTTGGTGTTTCTAAGTCATTCCCTCTAGCGCCACCACCTGTCCAAAATTTCACTTTTATTTTGCTAATAACTTTTGAACCGTAAGGCCAATCAGCGAAATTCTTTTTTCCACTGATTCCTGAGCTCATGGCGATTCGATTGCACCCTATGACGTCATTTGCCGTCATAAAAATATGGCCGCCATCTTGAATTTTCAAAAAAAGCTACTTTTTCGAACTCGTCCTAGACGGTTTGTCCGATTTGCACGAAAATTGAACCAGATCATCTTCAGGTAGTGCTGACAAAAAGTTATGGAATTCAAATGGATTCGTCAAACCGTTTTCGATAAACGCACGAATACATTTTACGTAGCGCTAGCAAAAACAGTCGTAAGGCCGTATCTCCGCAACGGTTTATCGTATTCAGACCAAACTTGGTACTTGTACTCACAAGCATGACCTGAGGCTACATGCTGTGTTTCGGCGCAGCGCCACCTACTGGTCCGGAGATATGAAAAATGGCTATTTTTGCTTATAACTTCTGAACAGTTTGTCCAAAAATCATACAATTGGTCTCGTTAGATTCAGGGCAACATGCCGAGTCGACTGATATCCAATTTGACCATATCGGTCATTTTGGCTGTCGGCCATTTTGAATTTTTTGCTAAAATTCTGTATTTTATGAACGCATGAACGGATTGTTACGAAACGTGGTATGGGTCATCAGCACAATGCCCTGAATGAGCCTGAGAAGTTTCGAAACAGCGCCACCTAGTGGTGAATTTTTTTTTTCAAATGCTTATAACTTTGGGTGTGGTCGACTTATTTTCACGAAACTCATCTTTTTAGACTCCTGAATCATTGCCGAGTCCTACGATACCAAACATGCTAGGTTTTGCCTTACGGTTTGTGTAGCGTTGTGATTTAGCGCTTAAAAAACATTTGGCTATATCTTTGAAACCGCTAGTCCGATCGAGACGAAACCACCGTCAGAAGTTTGGAAACATAGGTCGATAGCTATACGCCAATGCCCAAATGCGAAAATATTGATGTTTAGGGGTACTAATTTCCAATCAAAGTCATGTGTCAGTCATTTTTTTCGTGTTTTTTCATATAAATGTCTATAACTCCGAAGCAAATTGAGATTTTTGCACCAAAATCGACACATATATGTATGGGCTCACTCTGAGGACACATAAAAAAAATGGTGGGACTGAGCCTCTTGGTGGCGCTATAATAGAACAAAACATGAAATTCCCATTGACTTCAATGCAGTTTTGTGAAATAAAATGCTATACTAAACAAATGCATTGGTGTAATATTACGAAACTCAGAATGTGCCATCAGCACCATCCCCTGAAGGTACCCAAAATATTTAGAGACAGCGCCACCTAGTGGTCAAAAGTTATAACAACATTTCCAAAACTGCTAATAACTTTTGAATACATCGGCCTATGTAAATGCCACTGGTCTTAATAGATTCCTTGGGTCAAGCCGAGAACATAGATACCAAATTTTCCTTATTTGGTCAAACTTCTTGTCCGCCATCTTGATTTTCATTCAAAACCTACTTTTTCGAACTCCTCCTAGACCGTTTGTCCGATTTTCACCAAAATCGAATCGTATCATCTCCAGACCGTGCCGACTAAAAGTTATGGATTTCGTGTCGATAGACGAAACCGTTTTCGTATAGCGCAGCAGCAAAGTTGAGGCATGATGCTAATAGCATTAATTAAGGCTTTATCTCTGCAATGCCTTGACATATTGACACCAAACTTTGTATGTGTCATTGTAACTTCACTCTGACCACATCACATCAGTTTTGTAACTGCGCCACCTATTGGTCGAAAGTGATAATCCATCAAATCATATTTTTATTTATTGTTTCTATGATTTTTCAGGCATTTTGCCTAAAATCCTCTTTAAATGTCTTTAATTGCTCATTGTTGCAGTTGGTCTGACACTTTCAGACATGTCGGCATGTCTTGTCGTCTTATTCAGCTTGGCCCCGGTAATGGCTGCTTGCAGCTATATTTATTATTATTATTATTATTCTTCCGCCATGGGAGTCTATGGCAGCCCATAGAACCGATTGCGGGAAAGTTGTTTTGGTTTGACATTCTGATAGAGGACCGTCTCAACATTAAATACACCAATTTTGGTGTTTCTAAGTCATTCCCTCTAGCGCCACCACCTGTCCAAAGTTTCACTTTTATTTTGCTAATAACTTTTGAACCGTAAGGCCAATCAGCGAAATTCTTTTTTCCTCTGATTCCTGAGCTCATGGCGATTCGATTGCACCCTATGACGTCATTTGCCGTCATAAAAATATGGCCGCCATCTTGAATTTTCAAAAAAAGCTATTTTTTCGAACTCGTCCTAGACGGTTTGTCCGATTTGCACGAAAATTGAACCAGATCATCTTCAGGTAGTGCTGACAAAAAGTTATGGAATTCAAATGGATTCGTCAAACCGTTTTCAATAAACGCACAAATACATTTTACGTAGCACTAGCAAAAACAGTCGTAAGGCCGTATCTCCGCAACGGTTTATCGTATTCAGACCAAACTTGGTACTTGTACTCACAAGCATGACCTGAGGCTACATGCTGTGTTTCGGCGCAGCGCCACCTACTGGTCCGGAGATATGAAAAATGGCTATTTTTGCTTATAACTTCTGAACAGTTTGTCCAAAAATCATACAATTGGTCTCGTTAGATTCAGGGCAACATGCCGAGTCGACTGATATCCAATTTGACCATATCGGTCATTTTGGCTGTCGGCCATTTTGAATTTTGTGCTAAAATTCTGTATTTTATGAACGCGTGAACGGATTGTTACGAAATGTGGTATGGGTCATCAGCACAATGCCCTGAATGAGCCTGAGAAGTTTCGAAACAGCGCCACCTAGTGGTGAATTTTTTTTTTCAAATGCTTATAACTTTGGGTGTGGTCGACTTATTTTCACGAAACTCATCTTTTTAGACTCCTGAATCGTTGCCGAGTCCTACGATACCAAACATGCTAGGTTTCGCCTTACGGTTTGTGTAGCGTTGTGATTTAGCGCTTAAAAAACATTTGGCTATATCTTTGAAACCGCTAGTCCGATCGAGACGAAACCACCGTCAGAAGTTTGGAAACATAGGTCGATAGCTATACGCCAATGCCCAAATGCGAAAATATTGATGTTTAGGGGTAGTAATATTCAATCAAAGTCATGTGTCAGTCATTTTTTTCGTGTTTTTTCATATAAATGTCTATAACTCCGAAGCAAATTGAGATTTTTGCACCAAAATCGACACATATATGTATGGGCTCACTCTGAGGACACATTAAAAAAATGGTGGGACTGAGCCTCTTGGTGGCGCTATAATAGAACAAAACATGAAATTCCCATTGACTTCAATGCAGTTTTGTGAAATAAAATGCTATACTAAACAAATGCATTGGTGTAATATTACGAAACTCAGAATGTGCCATCAGCACCATCCCCTGAAGGTACCCAAAATATTTAGAGACAGCGCCACCTAGTGGTCAAAAGTTATAACAACATTTCCAAAACTGCTAATAACTTTTGAATACATCGGCCTATGTAAATGTCACTGGTCTTAATAGATTCCTTGGGTCAAGCCGAGAACATAGATACCAAATTTTCCTTATTTGGTCAAACTTCTTGTCCGCCATCTTGATTTTCATTCAAAACCTACTTTTTCGAACTCCTCCTAGACCGTTTGTCCGATTTTCACCAAAATCGAATCGTATCATCTCCAGACCGTGCCGACTAAAAGTTATGGATTTCGTGTCGATAGACGAAACCGTTTTCGTATAGCGCAGCAGCAAAGTTGAGGCATGATGCTAATAGCATTAATTAAGGCTTTATCTCTGCAATGCCTTGACATATTGACACCAAACTTTGTATGTGTCATTGTAACTTCACTCTGACCACATCACATCAGTTTTGTAACTGCGCCACCTATTGGTCGAAAGTGATAATCCATCAAATCATATTTTTAATTATTGTTTCTATGATTTTTCAGGCATTTTGCCTAAAATCCTCTTTAAATGTCTTTAATTGCTCATTGTTGCAGTTGGTCTGACACTTTCAGACATGTCGGCATGTCTTGTCGTCTTATTCTGCTTGGCCCCGGTAATGGCTGCTTGCAGCTATATTTATTATTATTATTAGGGGCCAAGCACCGAAGGTGCGGAGGCACCTATTGTATCTGTTCCGTTTCTTATTATTATTATTAGGGGCCAAGCACCGAAGGTGCGGAGGCACCTATTGTATCTGTTCCGTTTCTTATTAGGGGCCAAGCACCGAAGGTGCGGAGGCACCTATTGTATCTGTTCCGTTTCTTATTATTATTATTATTATTATTATTATTATTATTCTTCCGCCATGGGAGTCTATGGCAGCCCATAGAACCGATTGCGGGAAAGTTGTTTTGGTTTGACATTCTGATAGAGGACCGTCTCAACATTAAATACACCAATTTTGGTGTTTCTAAGTCATTCCCTCTAGCGCCACCACCTGTCCAAAGTTTCACTTTTATTTTGCTAATAACTTTTGAACCGTAAGGCCAATCAGCGAAATTCTTTTCTCCTCTGATTCCTGAGCTCATGGCGATTCGATAGCACCCTATGACGTCATTTGCCGTCATAAAAATATGGCCGCCATCTTGAATTTTCAAAAAAAGCTACTTTTTCGAACTCGTCCTAGACGGTTTGTCCGATTTGCACGAAAATTGAACCAGATCATCTTCAGGTAGTGCTGACAAAAAGTTATGGAATTCAAATGGATTCGTCAAACCGTTTTCAATAAACGCACAAATACATTTTACGTAGCGCTAGCAAAAACAGTCGTAAGGCCGTATCTCCGCAACGGTTTATCGTATTCAGACCAAACTTGGTACATGTACTCACAAGCATGACCTGAGGCTACATGCTGTGTTTCGGCGCAGCGCCACCTACTGGTCCGGAGATATGAAAAATGGCTATTTTTGCTTATTACTTCTGAACAGTTTGTCCAAAAATCATACAATTGGTCTCGTTAGATTCAGGGCAACATGCCGAGTCGACTGATATCCAATTTGACCATATCGGTCATTTTGGCTGTCGGCCATTTTGAATTTTGTGCTAAAATTCTGTATTTTATGAACGCATGAACGGATTGTTACGAAACGTGGTATGGGTCATCAGCACAATGCCCTGAATGAGCCTGAGAAGTTTCGAAACAGCGCCACCTAGTGGTGAATTTTTTTTTTCAAATGCTTATAACTTTGGGTGTGGTCGACTTATTTTCACGAAACTCATCTTTTTAGACTCCTGAATCGTTGCCGAGTCCTACGATACCAAACATGCTAGGTTTTGCCTTACGGTTTGTGTAGCGTTGTGATTTAGCGCTTAAAAAACATTTGGCTATATCTTTGAAACCGCTAGTCCGATCGAGACGAAACCACCGTCAGAAGTTTGGAAACATAGGTCGATAGCTATACGCCAATGCCCAAATGCGAAAATATTGATGTTTAGGGGTACTAATTTCCAATCAAAGTCATGTGTCAGTCATTTTTTTCGTGTTTTTTCATATAAATGTCTATAACTCCGAAGCAAATTGAGATTTTTGCACCAAAATCGACACATATATGTATGGGCTCACTCTGAGGACACATAAAAAAAATGGTGGGACTGAGCCTCTTGGTGGCGCTATAATAGAACAAAACATGAAATTCCCATTGACTTCAATGCAGTTTTGTGAAATAAAATGCTATACTTAACAAATGCATTGGTGTAATATTACGAAACTCAGAATGTGCCATCAGCACCATCCCCTGAAGGTACCCAAAATATTTAGAGACAGCGTCACCTAGTGGTCAAAAGTTATAATAGCATTTCCAAAACTGCTAATAACTTTTGAATACATCGGCCTATGTAAATACCACTGGTCTTAATAGATTCCTTGGATCAAGCCGAGAACATATATACCAAATTTTCCTTATTTGGTCAAACTTCTTGTCCGCCATCTTGATTTTCATTCAAAACCTACTTTTTCGAACTCCTCCTAGACCGTTTGTCCGATTTTCACCAAAATCGAATCGTATCATCTCCAGACTGTGCCGACTAAAAGTTATGGATTTCGTGTCGATAGACGAAACCGTTTTCGTATAGCGCAGCAGCAAAGTTGAGACATGATGCTAATAGCACTAATTAAGGCTTTATCTCTGCAATGCCTTGAAATATTGACACCAAACTTTGTATGTGTCATTGTAACTTCATTCTGACCACATCACATCAGTTTTGTAACTGCGCCACCTATTGGTCGAAAGTGATAATCCATCAAATCATATTTTTAATTATTGTTTCTATGATTTTTCAGGCATTTTGCCTAAAATCCTCTTTAAATGTCTTTATTGCTCATTGTTGCAGTTGGTCTGACACTTTCAGACATGTTGGCATGTCTTGTCGTCTTATTCTGCTTGGCCCCGGTAATGGCTGCTTGCAGCTATATTTATTATTATTATTATTATTATTATTATTATTCTTCCGCCATGGGAGTCTATGGCAGCCCATAGAACCGATTGCGGGAAAGTTGTTTTGGTTTGACATTCTGATAGAGGACCGTCTCAACATTAAATACACCAATTTTGGTGTTTCTAAGTCATTCCCTCTAGCGCCACCACCTGTCCAAAGTTTCACTTTTATTTTGCTAATAACTTTTGAACCGTAAGGCCAATTAGCGAAATTCTTTTTTCCTCTGATTCCTGAGCTCATGGCGATTCGATTGCACCCTATGACGTCATTTGCCGTCATAAAAATATGGCCGCCATCTTGAATTTTCAAAAAAAGCTACTTTTTCGAACTCGTCCTAGACGGTTTGTCCGATTTGCACGAAAATTGAACCAGATCATCTTCAGGTAGTGCTGACCAAAAGTTATGGAATTCAAATGGATTCGTCAAACCGTTTTCAATAAACGCACAAATACATTTTACGTAGCGCTAGCAAAAACAGTCGTAAGGCCGTATCTCCGCAACGGTTTATCGTATTCAGACCAAACTTGGTACTTGTACTCACAAGCATGACCTGAGGCTACATGCTGCGTTTCGGCGCAGCGCCACCTACTGGTCCGGAGATATGAAAAATGGCTATTTTTGCTTATAACTTCTGAACAGTTTGTCCAAAAATCATACAATTGGTCTCGTTAGATTCAGGGCAACATGCCGAGTCGACTGATATCCAATTTGACCATATCGGTCATTTTGGCTGTCGGCCATTTTGAATTTTGTGCTAAAATTCTGTATTTTATGAACGCATGAACGGATTGTTACGAAATGTGGTATGGGTCATCAGCACGATGCCCTGAATGAGCCTGAGAAGTTTCGAAACAGCGCCACCTAGTGGTGAATTTTTTTTTTTCAAATGCTTATAACTTTGGGTGTGGTCGACTTATTTTCACGAAACTCATCTTTTTAGACTCCTGAATCGTTGCCGAGTCCTACGATACCAAACATGCTAGGTTTCGCCTTACGGTTTGTGTAGCGTTGTGATTTAGCGCTTAAAAAACATTTGGCTATATCTTTGAAACCGCTAGTCCGATCGAGACGAAACCACCGTCAGAAGTTTGGAAACATAGGTCGATAGCTATACGCCAATGCCCAAATGCGAAAATATTGATGTTTAGGGGTAGTAATATTCAATCAAAGTCATGTGTCAGTAATTTTTTTCGTGTTTTTTCATATAAATGTCTATAACTCCGAAGCAAATTGAGATTTTTGCACCAAAATCGACACATATATGTATGGGCTCACTCTGAGGACACATTAAAAAAATGGTGGGACTGAGCCTCTTGGTGGCGCTATAATAGAACAAAACATGAAATTCCCATTGACTTCAATGCAGTTTTGTGAAATAAAATGCTATACTAAACAAATGCATTGGTGTAATATTACGAAACTCAGAATGTGCCATCAGCACCATCCCCTGAAGGTACCCAAAATATTTAGAGACAGCGCCACCTAGTGGTCAAAAGTTATAACAACATTTCCAAAACTGCTAATAACTTTTGAATACATCGGCCTATGTAAATGTCACTGGTCTTAATAGATTCCTTGGGTCAAGCCGAGAACATAGATACCAAATTTTCCTTATTTGGTCAAACTTCTTGTCCGCCATCTTGATTTTCATTCAAAACCTACTTTTTCGAACTCCTCCTAGACCGTTTGTCCGATTTTCACCAAAATCGAATCGTATCATCTCCAGACCGTGCCGACTAAAAGTTATGGATTTCGTGTCGATAGACGAAACCGTTTTCGTATAGCGCAGCAGCAAAGTTGAGGCATGATGCTAATAGCATTAATTAAGGCTTTATCTCTGCAATGCCTTGACATATTGACACCAAACTTTGTATGTGTCATTGTAACTTCACTCTGACCACATCACATCAGTTTTGTAACTGCGCCACCTATTGGTCGAAAGTGATAATCCATCAAATCATATTTTTAATTATTGTTTCTATGATTTTTCAGGCATTTTGCCTAAAATCCTCTTTAAATGTCTTTAATTGCTCATTGTTGCAGTTGGTCTGACACTTTCAGACATGTCGGCATGTCTTGTCGTCTTATTCTGCTTGGCCCCGGTAATGGCTGCTTGCAGCTATATTTATTATTATTATTATTATTATTATTATTATTCTTCCGCCATGGGAGTCTATGGCAGCCCATAGAACCGATTGCGGGAAAGTTGTTTTGGTTTGACATTCTGATAGAGGACCGTCTCAACATTAAATACACCAATTTTGGTGTTTCTAAGTCATTCCCTCTAGCGCCACCACCTGTCCAAAGTTTCACTTTTATTTTGCTAATAACTTTTGAACCGTAAGGCCAATCAGCGAAATTCTTTTTTCCTCTGATTCCTGAGCTCATGGCGATTCGATTGTACCCTATGACGTCATTTGCCGTCATAAAAATATGGCCGCCATCTTGAATTTTCAAAAAAAGCTACTTTTTCGAACTCGTCCTAGACGGTTTGTCCGATTTGCACGAAAATTGAACCAGATCATCTTCAGGTAGTGCTGACAAAAAGTTATGGAATTCAAATGGATTCGTCAAACCGTTTTCAATAAACGCACAAATACATTTTACGTAGCGCTAGCAAAAACAGTCGTAAGGCCGTATCTCCGCAACGGTTTATCGTATTCAGACCAAACTTGGTACTTGTACTCACAAGCATGACCTGAGGCTACATGCTGTGTTTCGGCGCAGCGCCACCTACTGGTCCGGAGATATGAAAAATGGCTATTTTTGCTTATAACTTCTGAACAGTTTGTCCAAAAATCATACAATTGGTCTCGTTAGATTCAGGGCAACATGCCGAGTCGACTGATATCCAATTTGACCATATCGGTCATTTTGGCTGTCGGCCATTTTGAATTTTGTGCTAAAATTCTGTATTTTATGAACGCATGAACGGATTGTTACGAAACGTGGTATGGGTCATCAGCACAATGCCCTGAATGAGCCTGAGAAGTTTCGAAACAGCGCCACCTAGTGGTGAATTTTTTTTTTCAAATGCTTATAACTTTGGGTGTGGTCGACTTATTTTCACGAAACTCATCTTTTTAGACTCCTGAATCGTTGCCGAGTCCTACGATACCAAACATGCTAGGTTTCGCCTTACGGTTTGTGTAGCGTTGTGATTTAGCGCTTAAAAAACATTTGGCTATATCTTTGAAACCGCTAGTCCGATCGAGACGAAACCACCGTCAGAAGTTTGGAAACATAGGTCGATAGCTATACGCCAATGCCCAAATGCGAAAATATTGATGTTTAGGGGTACTAATTTCCAATCAAAGTCATGTGTCAGTCATTTTTTTCATGTTTTTTCATATAAATGTCTATAACTCCGAAGCGAATTGAGATATTTTCACCAAAATTGACACACATATGTATGGGCTCACTCTGAGGACACGTAAAAAAAATTGTGGGACTGAGCCTCTTGGTGGCGCTATAATTGAACAAAATATGAAATTCCCATTGACTTCAATACAGTTTTGTGAAATAAAATGCTATACTAAACAAATGCATTGGTGTAATATTACGAAACTCAGATTGTGTCATCAGCACCATCCCCTGAAGGCAACCAAAATATTTCAAGACAGCGCCACCTAGTGGTCAAAAGTTATAACAACATTTCCAAAAAGGCTAATAACTTTTGAATAAATCTGGCTATTGAAATGCCACGGGTCTTAATAGATTCCTTGGGTCAAGCCGAGAACATAGATACCAAGTTTTCCTTATTTGGCCAAACTTCCTGTCCGCCATCTTGATTTTCATTCAAAACCTACTTTTTCGAACTCCTCCTAGACCGTTTGTCCGATTTTCACCAAAATCGAATCGTATCATCTCCAGACTGTGCCGACAAAAAGTTATGGATTTCGTGTCGATTGATGAAACCGTTTTCGTATAGCACAGCAGCAAAGCTGAGGCATGATGCCAAAATGACTATTCAGGCTTTATCTCTGCAATGCCTTGACATATTAACACCAAACTTTGTATGTGTCATTGTCACTTCACTCTGACCACATCACATCAGTTTTGTAACTGCGCCACCTATTGGTCGAAAGTGATAGTCCATTAAATCATATTTTTCTTCACTGTTTCTATGATTTTTCAGGCATTTTGCCTAAAATCCTCTTTAATGTCTTTAATTGCTCATTGGTCTGACACTTTCAGCAATGTTGGCATGTCTTGTCATCTGATTGTGCTTGGCCCCGGTAATTGCTGCTTGCAGCTATATTTATTATTATTATTATTATTATTATTATTCTTCCGCCATGGGAGTCTATGGCAGCCCATAGAACCGATTGCGGGAAAGTTGTTTTGGTTTGACATTCTGATAGAGGACCGTCTCAACATTAAATACACCAATTTTGGTGTTTCTAAGTCATTCCCTCTAGCGCCACCACCTGTCCAAAGTTTCACTTTTATTTTGCTAATAACTTTTGAACCAAAAGGCCAATCAGCGAAATTCTTTTTTCCTCTGATTCCTGAGCTCATGGCGATTCGATTGCACCCTATGACGTCATTTGCCGTCATAAAAATATGGCCGCCATCTTGAATTTTCAAAAAAAGCTACTTTTTCGAACTCGTCCTAGACGGTTTGTCCGATTTGCACGAAAATTGAACCAGATCATCTTCAGGTAGTGCTGACAAAAAGTTATGGAATTCAAATGGATTCGTCAAACCGTTTTCAATAAACGCACAAATACATTTTACGTAGCGCTAGCAAAAACAGTCGTAAGGCCGTATCTCCGCAACGGTTTATCGTATTCAGACCAAACTTGGTACTTGTACTCACAAGCATGACCTGAGGCTACATGCTGTGTTTCGGCGCAGCGCCACCTACTGGTCCGGAGATATGAAAAATGGCTATTTTTGCTTATAACTTCTGAACAGTTTGTCCAAAAATCATACAATTGGTCTCGTTAGATTCAGGGCAACATGCCGAGTCGACTGATATTCAATTTGACCATATCGGTCATTTTGGCTGTCGGCCATTTTGAATTTTGTGCTAAAATTCTGTATTTTATGAACGCATGAACGGATTGTTACGAAACGTGGTATGGGTCATCAGCACAATGCCCTGAATGAGCCTGAGAAGTTTCGAAACAGCGCCACCTAGTGGTGAATTTTTTTTTTCAAATGCTTATAACTTTGGGTGTGGTCGACTTATTTTCACGAAACTCATCTTTTTAGACTCCTGAATCGTTGCCGAGTCCTACGATACCAAACATGCTAGGTTTCGCCTTACGGTTTGTGTAGCGTTGTGATTTAGCGCTTAAAAAACATTTGGCTATATCTTTGAAACCGCTAGTCCGATCGAGACGAAACCACCGTCAGAAGTTTGGAAACATAGGTCGATAGCTATACGCCAATGCCCAAATGCGAAAATATTGATGTTTAGGGGTACTAATTTCCAATCAAAGTCATGTGTCAGTCATTTTTTTCGTGTTTTTTCATATAAATGTCTATAACTCCGAAGCGAATTGAGATATTTTCACCAAAATTGACACACATATGTATGGGCTCACTCTGAGGACACGTAAAAAAAATTGTGGGACTGAGCCTCTTGGTGGCGCTATAATTGAACAAAACATGAAATTCCCATTGACTTCAATGCAGTTTTGTGAAATAAAATGCTATACTAAACAAATGCATTGGTGTAATATTACGAAACTCAGAATGTGCCATCAGCACCATCCCCTGAAGGTACCCAAAATATTTAGAGACAGCGCCACCTAGTGGTCAAAAGTTATAACAACATTTCCAAAACTGCTAATAACTTTTGAATACATCGGCCTATGTAAATGCCACTGGTCTTAATAGATTCCTTGGGTCAAGCCGAGAACATAGATACCAAATTTTCCTTATTTGGTAAACTTCTTGTCCGCCATCTTGATTTTCATTCAAAACCTACTTTTTCGAACTCCTCCTAGACCGTTTGTCCGATTTTCACCAAAATCGAATCGTATCATCTCCAGACCGTGCCGACTAAAAGTTATGGATTTCGTGTCGATAGACGAAACCGTTTTCGTATAGCGCAGCAGCAAAGTTGAGGCATGATGCTAATAGCATTAATTAAGGCTTTATCTCTGCAATGCCTTGACATATTGACACCAAACTTTGTATGTGTCATTGTAACTTCACTCTGACCACATCACATCAGTTTTGTAACTGCGCCACCTATTGGTCGAAAGTGATAATCCATCAAATCATATTTTTATTTATTGTTTCTATGATTTTTCAGGCATTTTGCCTAAAATCCTCTTTAAATGTCTTTAATTGCTCATTGTTGCAGTTGGTCTGACACTTTCAGACATGTCGGCATGTCTTGTCGTCTTATTCAGCTTGGCCCCGGTAATGGCTGCTTGCAGCTATATTTATTATTATTATTATTAGGGGCCAAGCACCGAAGGTGCGGAGGCACCTATTGTATCTGTTCCGTTTCTTATTATTATTATTATTATTATTATTATTATTATTCTTCCGCCATGGGAGTCTATGGCAGCCCATAGAACCGATTGCGGGAAAGTTGTTTTGGTTTGACATTCTGATAGAGGACCGTCTCAACATTAAATACACCAATTTTGGTGTTTCTAAGTCATTCCCTCTAGCGCCACCACCTGTCCAAAGTTTCACTTTTATTTTGCTAATAACTTTTGAACCGTAAGGCCAATTAGCGAAATTCTTTTTTCCTCTGATTCCTGAGCTCATGGCGATTCGATTGCACCCTATGACGTCATTTGCCGTCATAAAAATATGGCCGCCATCTTGAATTTTCAAAAAAAGCTACTTTTTCGAACTCGTCCTAGACGGTTTGTCCGATTTGCACGAAAATTGAACCAGATCATCTTCAGGTAGTGCTGACCAAAAGTTATGGAATTCAAATGGATTCGTCAAACCGTTTTCAATAAACGCACAAATACATTTTACGTAGCGCTAGCAAAAACAGTCGTAAGGCCGTATCTCCGCAACGGTTTATCGTATTCAGACCAAACTTGGTACTTGTACTCACAAGCATGACCTGAGGCTACATGCTGCGTTTCGGCGCAGCGCCACCTACTGGTCCGGAGATATGAAAAATGGCTATTTTTGCTTATAACTTCTGAACAGTTTGTCCAAAAATCATACAATTGGTCTCGTTAGATTCAGGGCAACATGCCGAGTCGACTGATATCCAATTTGACCATATCGGTCATTTTGGCTGTCGGCCATTTTGAATTTTGTGCTAAAATTCTGTATTTTATGAACGCATGAACGGATTGTTACGAAACGTGGTATGGGTCATCAGCACAATGCCCTGAATGAGCCTGAGAAGTTTCGAAACAGCGCCACCTAGTGGTGAATTTTTTTTTTCAAATGCTTATAACTTTGGGTGTGGTCGACTTATTTTCACGAAACTCATCTTTTTAGACTCCTGAATCGTTGCCGAGTCCTACGATACCAAACATACTAGGTTTCGCCTTACGGTTTGTGTAGCGTTGTGATTTAGCGCTTAAAAAACATTTGGCTATATCTTTGAAACCGCTAGTCCGATCGAGACGAAACCACCGTCAGAAGTTTGGAAACATAGGTCGATAGCTATACGCCAATGCCCAAATGCGAAAATATTGATGTTTAGGGGTACTAATTTCTAATCAAAGTCATGTGTCAGTCATTTTTTTCGTGTTTTTTCATATAAATGTCTATAACTCCGAAGCGAATTGAGATATTTTCACCAAAATTGACACACATATGTATGGGCTCACTCTGAGGACACGTAAAAAAAATTGTGGGACTGAGCCTCTTGGTGGCGCTATAATTGAACAAAATATGAAATTCCCATTGACTTCAATACAGTTTTGTGAAATAAAATGCTATACTAAACAAATGCATTGGTGTAATATTACGAAACTCAGATTGTGTCATCAGCACCATCCCCTGAAGGCAACCAAAATATTTCAAGACAGCGCCACCTAGTGGTCAAAAGTTATAACAAAATTTCCAAAAAGGCTAATAACTTTTGAATACATCTGGCTATTGAAATGCCACTGGTCTTAATAGATTCCTTGGGTCAAGCCGAGAACATAGATACCAAGTTTTCCTTATTTGGCCAAACTTCCTGTCCGCCATCTTGATTTTCATTCAAAACCTACTTTTTCGAACTCCTCCTAGACCGTTTGTCCGATTTTCACCAAAATCGAATCGTATCATCTCCAGACTGTGCCGACAAAAAGTTATGGATTTCGTGTCGATTGATGAAACCGTTTTCGTATAGCACAGCAGCAAAGTTGAGGCATGATGCCAAAATGACTATTCAGGCTTTATATCTGCAATGCCTTGACATATTGACACAAAACTTTGTATGTGTCACTGTCTCCTTACTCTGACCACACCACATCAATTTCGTAACAGCGCCACCTTTTGGTCAAAAGTGACAATCCATTAAATCATATTTTGAATCACTTTTTACATGATTTTTCAGCCATTTCGCCTAAAATCCTCTTTAAATGTCTTTAATTGCTCATTGTTGCAGTTGGTCTGACACTTTCAGACATGTTGGCATGTCTTGTCGTCTTATTCTGCTTGGCCCCGGTAATTGCTGCTTGCAGCTATATTTAGGGGCCAAGCACCGAAGGTGCGGAGGCACCTATTGTATCTGTTCCGTTTCTTATTATTATTATTATTAGGGGCCAAGCACCGAAGGTGCGGAGGCACCTATTGTATCTGTTCCGTTTCTTATTATTATTATTATTATTATTATTATTATTATTCTTCCGCTCTGGGAGTCTATGGCAGCCCATAGAACCGATTGCGGGAAAGTTGTTTTGGTTTGACATTCTGATAGAGGACAGTCCCAACATTAAATACACCAATTTTGGTGATTCTAAGTCATTCCCTCTAGCGCCACCACCTGTCCAAAGTTTCACTTTTACTTTGCTAATAACTTTTGAACCGTAAGGCCAATCAACAAAATTATTTTTTCCTCTGATTCCTGAGCTCATGGCGATTCGATTGCACCCTATGACGTCATTTTCCGTCATAAAAATATGGTCGCCATCTTGAATTTTCAAAAAAACCTACTTTTTCGAACTCGTCCTAGACGGTTTGTCCGATTTGCACGAAAATTGAACCAGATCATCTTCAGGTAGTGCTGACAAAAAGTTATGGAATTCAAATTGATTCGTCAAACCGTTTTCGATAAACGCACGAATACATTTTACGTAGCGCTAGCAAAAACAGTCGTAAAGCCGTATCTCCGCAACGGTTTATCGTATTCAGACCAAACTTGGTACTTGTACTCACAAGCATGACCTGAGGCTACATGCTGTGTTTCAGCGCAGCGCCACCTACTGGTCCGGAGATATGAAAAATGGCTATTTTTTCTTATAACTTCTGAACAGTTTGTCCAAAAATCATAAAATTGGTCTCGTTAGATTCAGGGCAACATGCCGAGTCGACTGATATCCAATTTGACCATATCGGTCATTTTGGCTGTCGGCCATTTTGAATTTTGTGCTAAAATGCTCTATTTTAACAACGCATGAACGGATTGTTACGAAACTTGGTATGGGTCATCAACACGATGTCCTGAAGGAGTGTGAGAAGTTTCGTAACAGTGCCACCTAGTGGTGAATTTTTTTTTTCAAAAGCTTATAACTTTGGGTGTGATCGACTTATTTTCACGAAACTCATCTCATTGGACTCCTGAATCGTTGCCGAGTCCAACGATACCAAACATGTTAGGTTTCGCCTAACGGTTTGTGTAGCGTTGTGATTTAGCGCTTAAAAAACATTTGGCTATATCTTCGAAACCGCTTGTCCGATCGAGACGAAACCACCGTCAGAAGTTTGGAAACATAGGTCGATAGCTATACGCCAATGCCCAAATGCGAAAATATTGATGTTTAGGGGTAGTAATATTCAATCAAAGTCATGTGTCAGTCATTTTTTTCGTGTTTTTTCATATAAATGTCTATAACTCCGAAGCAAATTGAGATTTTTGCACCAAAATCGACTCATATATGTATGGGCTCACTCTGAGGACACATAAAAAAAATGGTGGGACTGAGCCTCTTGGTGGCGCTATAATAGAACAAAACATGAAATTCCCATTGACTTCAATGCAGTTTTGTGAAATAAAATGCTATACTAAACAAATGCATTGGTGTAATATTACGAAACTCAGAATGTGCCATCAGCACCATCCCCTGAAGGTACCCAAAATATTTAGAGACAGCGCCACCTAGTGGTCAAAAGTTATAACAACATTTCCAAAACTGCTAATAACTTTTGAATACATCGGCCTATGTAAATGCCACTGGTCTTAATAGATTCCTTGGGTCAAGCCGAGAACATAGATACCAAATTTTCCTTATTTGGTCAAACTTCTTGTCCGCCATCTTGATTTTCATTCAAAACCTACTTTTTCGAACTCCTCCTAGACCGTTTGTCCGATTTTCACCAAAATCAAATCGTATCATCTCCAGACCGTGCCGACTAAAAGTTATGGATTTCGTGTCGATAGACGAAACCGTTTTCGTATAGCGCAGCAGCAAAGTTGAGGCATGATGCTAATAGCATTAATTAAGGCTTTATCTCTGCAATGCCTTGACATATTGACACCAAACTTTGTATGTGTCATTGTAACTTCACTCTGACCACATCACATCAGTTTTGTAACTGCGCCACCTATTGGTCGAAAGTGATAATCCATCAAATCATATTTTTAATTATTGTTTCTATGATTTTTCAGGCATTTTGCCTAAAATCCTCTTTAAATGTCTTTAATTGCTCATTGTTGCAGTTGGTCTGACACTTTCAGACATGTCGGCATGTCTTGTCGTCTTATTCTGCTTGGCCCCGGTAATGGCTGCTTGCAGCTATATTTAGGGGCCAAGCACCGAAGGTGCGGAGGCACCTATTGTATCTGTTCCGTTTCTTATTATTATTATTATTATTATTATTATTATTATTCTTCCGCCATGGGAGTCTATGGCAGCCCATAGAACCGATTGCGGGAAAGTTGTTTTGGTTTGACATTCTGATAGAGGACCGTCTCAACATTAAATACACCAATTTTGGTGTTTCTAAGTCATTCCCTCTAGCGCCACCACCTGTCCAAAGTTTCACTTTTATTTTGCTAATAACTTTTGAACCGTAAGGCCAATTAGCGAAATTCTTTTTTCCTCTGATTCCTGAGCTCATGGCGATTCGATTGCACCCTATGACGTCATTTGCCGTCATAAAAATATGGCCGCCATCTTGAATTTTCAAAAAAAGCTACTTTTTCGAACTCGTCCTAGACGGTTTGTCCGATTTGCACGAAAATTGAACCAGATCATCTTCAGGTAGTGCTGACCAAAAGTTATGGAATTCAAATGGATTCGTCAAACCGTTTTCAATAAACGCACAAATACATTTTACGTAGCGCTAGCAAAAACAGTCGTAAGGCCGTATCTCCGCAACGGTTTATCGTATTCAGACCAAACTTGGTACTTGTACTCACAAGCATGACCTGAGGCTACATGCTGCGTTTCGGCGCAGCGCCACCTACTGGTCCGGAGATATGAAAAATGGCTATTTTTGCTTATAACTTCTGAACAGTTTGTCCAAAAATCATACAATTGGTCTCGTTAGATTCAGGGCAACATGCCGAGTCGACTGATATCCAATTTGACCATATCGGTCATTTTGGCTGTCGGCCATTTTGAATTTTGTGCTAAAATTCTGTATTTTATGAACGCATGAACGGATTGTTACGAAATGTGGTATGGGTCATCAGCACGATGCCCTGAATGAGCCTGAGAAGTTTCGAAACAGCGCCACCTAGTGGTGAATTTTTTTTTTCAAATGCTTATAACTTTGGGTGTGGTCGACTTATTTTCACGAAACTCATCTTTTTAGACTCCTGAATCGTTGCCGAGTCCTACGATACCAAACATGCTAGGTTTCGCCTTACGGTTTGTGTAGCGTTGTGATTTAGCGCTTAAAAAACATTTGGCTATATCTTTGAAACCGCTAGTCCGATCGAGACGAAACCACCGTCAGAAGTTTGGAAACATAGGTCGATAGCTATACGCCAATGCCCAAATGCGAAAATATTGATGTTTAGGGGTAGTAATATTCAATCAAAGTCATGTGTCAGTCATTTTTTTCGTGTTTTTTCATATAAATGTCTATAACTCCGAAGCAAATTGAGATTTTTGCACCAAAATCGACACATATATGTATGGGCTCACTCTGAGGACACATTAAAAAAATGGTGGGACTGAGCCTCTTGGTGGCGCTATAATAGAACAAAACATGAAATTCCCATTGACTTCAATGCAGTTTTGTGAAATAAAATGCTATACTAAACAAATGCATTGGTGTAATATTACGAAACTCAGAATGTGCCATCAGCACCATCCCCTGAAGGTACCCAAAATATTTAGAGACAGCGCCACCTAGTGGTCAAAAGTTATAACAACATTTCCAAAACTGCTAATAACTTTTGAATACATCGGCCTATGTAAATGTCACTGGTCTTAATAGATTCCTTGGGTCAAGCCGAGAACATAGATACCAAATTTTCCTTATTTGGTCAAACTTCTTGTCCGCCATCTTGATTTTCATTCAAAACCTACTTTTTCGAACTCCTCCTAGACCGTTTGTCCGATTTTCACCAAAATCGAATCGTATCATCTCCAGACCGTGCCGACTAAAAGTTATGGATTTCGTGTCGATAGACGAAACCGTTTTCGTATAGCGCAGCAGCAAAGTTGAGGCATGATGCTAATAGCATTAATTAAGGCTTTATCTCTGCAATGCCTTGACATATTGACACCAAACTTTGTATGTGTCATTGTAACTTCACTCTGACCACATCACATCAGTTTTGTAACTGCGCCACCTATTGGTCGAAAGTGATAATCCATCAAATCATATTTTTAATTATTGTTTCTATGATTTTTCAGGCATTTTGCCTAAAATCCTCTTTAAATGTCTTTAATTGCTCATTGTTGCAGTTGGTCTGACACTTTCAGACATGTCGGCATGTCTTGTCGTCTTATTCTGCTTGGCCCCGGTAATGGCTGCTTGCAGCTATATTTATTATTATTATTATTATTCTTCCGCCATGGGAGTCTATGGCAGCCCATAGAACCGATTGCGGGAAAGTTGTTTTGGTTTGACATTCTGATAGAGGACCGTCTCAACATTAAATACACCAATTTTGGTGTTTCTAAGTCATTCCCTCTAGCGCCACCACCTGTCCAAAGTTTCACTTTTATTTTGCTAATAACTTTTGAACCGTAAGGCCAATTAGCGAAATTCTTTTTTCCTCTGATTCCTGAGCTCATGGCGATTCGATTGCACCCTATGACGTCATTTGCCGTCATAAAAATATGGCCGCCATCTTGAATTTTCAAAAAAAGCTACTTTTTCGAACTCGTCCTAGACGGTTTGTCCGATTTGCACGAAAATTGAACCAGATCATCTTCAGGTAGTGCTGACCAAAAGTTATGGAATTCAAATGGATTCGTCAAACCGTTTTCAATAAACGCACAAATACATTTTACGTAGCGCTAGCAAAAACAGTCGTAAGGCCGTATCTCCGCAACGGTTTATCGTATTCAGACCAAACTTGGTACTTGTACTCACAAGCATGACCTGAGGCTACATGCTGCGTTTCGGCGCAGCGCCACCTACTGGTCCGGAGATATGAAAAATGGCTATTTTTGCTTATAACTTCTGAACAGTTTGTCCAAAAATCATACAATTGGTCTCGTTAGATTCAGGGCAACATGCCGAGTCGACTGATATCCAATTTGACCATATCGGTCATTTTGGCTGTCGGCCATTTTGAATTTTGTGCTAAAATTCTGTATTTTATGAACGCATGAACGGATTGTTACGAAATGTGGTATGGGTCATCAGCACGATGCCCTGAATGAGCCTGAGAAGTTTCGAAACAGCGCCACCTAGTGGTGAATTTTTTTTTTCAAATGCTTATAACTTTGGGTGTGGTCGACTTATTTTCACGAAACTCATCTTTTTAGACTCCTGAATCGTTGCCGAGTCCTACGATACCAAACATGCTAGGTTTCGCCTTACGGTTTGTGTAGCGTTGTGATTTAGCGCTTAAAAAACATTTGGCTATATCTTTGAAACCGCTAGTCCGATCGAGACGAAACCACCGTCAGAAGTTTGGAAACATAGGTCGATAGCTATACGCCAATGCCCAAATGCGAAAATATTGATGTTTAGGGGTACTAATTTCCAATCAAAGTCATGTGTCAGTCATTTTTTTCGTGTTTTTTCATATAAATGTCTATAACTCCGAAGCAAATTGAGATTTTTGCACCAAAATCGACACATATATGTATGGGCTCACTCTGAGGACACATTAAAAAAATGGTGGGACTGAGCCTCTTGGTGGCGCTATAATAGAACAAAACATGAAATTCCCATTGACTTCAATGCAGTTTTGTGAAATAAAATGCTATACTAAACAAATGCATTGGTGTAATATTACGAAACTCAGAATGTGCCATCAGCACCATCCCCTGAAGGTACCCAAAATATTTAGAGACAGCGCCACCTAGTGGTCAAAAGTTATAACAACATTTCCAAAACTGCTAATAACTTTTGAATACATCGGCCTATGTAAATGTCACTGGTCTTAATAGATTCCTTGGGTCAAGCCGAGAACATAGATACCAAATTTTCCTTATTTGGTCAAACTTCTTGTCCGCCATCTTGATTTTCATTCAAAACCTACTTTTTCGAACTCCTCCTAGACCGTTTGTCCGATTTTCACCAAAATCGAATCGTATCATCTCCAGACCGTGCCGACTAAAAGTTATGGATTTCGTGTCGATAGACGAAACCGTTTTCGTATAGCGCAGCAGCAAAGTTGAGGCATGATGCTAATAGCATTAATTAAGGCTTTATCTCTGCAATGCCTTGACATATTGACACCAAACTTTGTATGTGTCATTGTAACTTCACTCTGACCACATCACATCAGTTTTGTAACTGCGCCACCTATTGGTCGAAAGTGATAATCCATCAAATCATATTTTTAATTATTGTTTCTATGATTTTTCAGGCATTTTGCCTAAAATCCTCTTTAAATGTCTTTAATTGCTCATTGTTGCAGTTGGTCTGACACTTTCAGACATGTCGGCATGTCTTGTCGTCTTATTCTGCTTGGCCCCGGTAATGGCTGCTTGCAGCTATATTTATTATTATTATTATTCTTCCGCCATGGGAGTCTATGGCAGCCCATAGAACCGATTGCGGGAAAGTTGTTTTGGTTTGACATTCTGATAGAGGACCGTCTCAACATTAAATACACCAATTTTGGTGTTTCTAAGTCATTCCCTCTAGCGCCACCACCTGTCCAAAGTTTCACTTTTATTTTGCTAATAACTTTTGAACCAAAAGGCCAATCAGCGAAATTCTTTTTTCCTCTGATTCCTGAGCTCATGGCGATTCGATTGCACCCTATGACGTCATTTTCCGTCATAAAAATATGGCCGCCATCTTGAATTTTCAAAAAAAGCTACTTTTTCGAACTCGTCCTAGACGGTTTGTCCGATTTGCACGAAAATTGAACCAGATCATCTTCAGGTAGTGCTGACAAAAAGTTATGGAATTCAAATGGATTCGTCAAACCGTTTTCAATAAACGCACAAATACATTTTACGTAGCGCTAGCAAAAACAGTCGTAAGGCCGTATCTCCGCAACGGTTTATCGTATTCAGACCAAACTTGGTACTTGTACTCACAAGCATGACCTGAGGCTACATGCTGTGTTTCGGCGCAGCGCCACCTACTGGTCCGGAGATATGAAAAATGGCTATTTTTGCTTATAACTTCTGAACAGTTTGTCCAAAAATCATACAATTGGTCTCGTTAGATTCAGGGCAACATGCCGAGTCGACTGATATTCAATTTGACCATATCGGTCATTTTGGCTGTCGGCCATTTTGAATTTTGTGCTAAAATTCTGTATTTTATGAACGCATGAACGGATTGTTACGAAACGTGGTATGGGTCATCAGCACAATGCCCTGAATGAGCCTGAGAAGTTTCGAAACAGCGCCACCTAGTGGTGAATTTTTTTTTTCAAATGCTTATAACTTTGGGTGTGGTCGACTTATTTTCACGAAACTCATCTTTTTAGACTCCTGAATCGTTGCCGAGTCCTACGATACCAAACATGCTAGGTTTCGCCTTACGGTTTGTGTAGCGTTGTGATTTAGCGCTTAAAAAACATTTGGCTATATCTTTGAAACCGCTAGTCCGATCGAGACGAAACCACCGTCAGAAGTTTGGAAACATAGGTCGATAGCTATACGCCAATGCCCAAATGCGAAAATATTGATGTTTAGGGGTACTAATTTCCAATCAAAGTCATGTGTCAGTCATTTTTTTCGTGTTTTTTCATATAAATGTCTATAACTCCGAAGCGAATTGAGATATTTTCACCAAAATTGACACACATATGTATGGGCTCACTCTGAGGACACGTAAAAAAAATTGTGGGACTGAGCCTCTTGGTGGCGCTATAATTGAACAAAATATGAAATTCCCATTGACTTCAATACAGTTTTGTGAAATAAAATGCTATACTAAACAAATGCATTGGTGTAATATTACGAAACTCAGAATGTGCCATCAGCTCCATCCCTTGAAGGTACCCAAAAGATTTCGAGACAGCGCCACCTAGTGGTCAAAAGTTATAACAAAATTTCCAAAAAGGCTAATAACTTTTGAATAAATCTGGCTATTGAAATGCCACTGGTCTTAATAGATTCCCTGGGTCAAGCCGAGAACATAGATACCAAGTTTTCCTTATTTGGCCAAACTTCCTGTCCGCCATCTTGATTTTCATTCAAAACCTATTTTTTCGAACTCCTCCTAGACCGTTTGTCCGATTTTCACCAAAATCGAATCGTATCATCTCCAGACTGTGCCGACTAAACGTTATGGATTTCGTGTCGATAGACGAAACTGTTTTCGTATAGCGCAGCAGCAAAGTTGAGGCATGATGCCAAAAGCACTATTCAGGCTTTATCTCTGAAATCCCTTGAAATATTGACACCAAACTTTGTATATGTCATTGTCACTTCACTCTGACCACATCACATCAGTTTTGTAACTGCTCCACCTATTGGTCGAAAGTGATAATCCATTAAATCATATTTTAAATGACTTTTTATATGATTTTTCAGCCATTTCGCCTAAAATCCTCTTTAAATGTATTTAATTGCTCATTGTTCCAGTTGGTCTGACACCTTCAGCCATGTTGGCATATCCTGTCATCTGCTTGCGCTTGGCCCCGATAATTGCTGCTTGCAGCTATATTTATTATTATTCTTCTTCTCCGCATTGAATTGCATTTTTGAGGGCCTAAACATGCGCGAAAACTCACGAAACTTTGCACACGCGTCAGAACTGGCGAAAATTTACATCTGATATAGGTTTCAGAATTGGACGGGGTAAAACGGCTCGATAGCGCCACCTATAAAAGTTCAACGGAGTGCGCCTCCCGCAACGTTCCACGTACGTGCACGAAATTCGGTACATACATGTAATGACCTAATACCTACAAAAAAGTCTCTTGGAGCATAGCCCTAAACCCAACAGGAAGTCAGCCATTTTGAACTTCCTCCCAGATTTTTGTGCAGTTTTTGACATTTTCAGGCCTCATACTTTAACGAACTCCTCCTACAGTTTTAATCTGATCATCTTCAAATTTGGTGAGTGTAATCTTAAGGCCTTTGCGACGTTAAATTGCGAAGATCTTGAGTTTTCGTCGAAGGGCGGGTCCTCGGCGGCCTGACAAATTTTGATGTTTCGCCATGAAACCGGAAGTTTCTGTAACTCAGGCATGGAATGTCCAATCTGCCCCAAACTTCATACGTTTGATAAGAGTTCTGTCCTGAACACATGACCATGCTCATATTCAGTTATAGTCATAGCGCCACCTGCTGGCAACAGGAAGTGACATGTTTAACACTGTTATGGACTCCTAATAACATATAAAAAAGTGCCAGCAAGTGCTAAACATGCTAACAACATACTAGAAGCATGCTAAAACATGCTAGCAAACTCTTAGCTAAGTGCTAAAGCATGCTATTATTGCAATTAAATAGGAATTTGCTGTAACTCAGGCATGGAATGTCCAATCTGCCCCAAACTTCACACTTTTGATAAGCGTTCTGTCCTGAACATATCTACATGAGAATATTCAGTTATAGTAATAGCGCCACCTACTGGTAACAGGAAGTGTCATGTTTAACACGTTGATGCCATTCTAGCAACATGTTAAAAATGCCATTGACTTCTAAACATGCTAGAAACATGTTAAAACATACTAGCAATACTTAGCTAAGTGCTAAAGCATGCTAATTCAATGAAACAGGATGTTGTTGTTACTCAAGAAGGCAATGTCCAATCTGCGCCAAACTTCACACTTTTAATAAACGTTCTGTCCTGAACACATGACCATGCTCATATTCAGTTATAGTCATAGCGCCACCTGCTGGCAACAGGAAGTGACATGTTTAACACTGTTATGGACTCCTAATAACATATAAAAAAGTGCCAGCAAGTGCTAAACATGCTAACAACATACTAGAAGCATGCTAAAACATGCTAGCAAACTCTTAGCTAAGTGCTAAAGCATGCTATTATTGCAATTAAATAGGAATTTGCTGTAACTCAGGCATGGAATGTCCAATCTGCCCCAAACTTCACACTTTTGATAAGCGTTCTGTCCTGAACATATCTACATGAGAATATTCAGTTATAGTAATAGCGCCACCTACTGGTAACAGGAAGTGTCATGTTTAACACGTTGATGCCATTCTAGCAACATGTTAAAAATGCCATTGACTTCTAAACATGCTAGAAACATGTTAAAACATACTAGCAATACTTAGCTAAGTGCTAAAGCATGCTAATTCAATGAAACAGGACTTTGTTGTTACTCAAGAAGGCAATGTACAATCTACCCCAAACGTCACACGTTTGATAAGAGTTATCTCTTGAACACATGTCCATGCTCATATTTAGTTATAGTCATAGCGCCACCTGCTGGCAACAGGAAGTGACGTTTAACACTGTTCTTGACTCCTAATAACATATAAAAAAATGCCAGTAGGTGCTAAACATCCTACCAACATACTATAGACATGCTAAAACATACTAGCAAACACTTAGCTAAGTGCTAAAGAATGATATTACTGCAATTAAATATGAATTTGCTGTAACTCAGGCATGGAATGTCCAATCTGCCCCAAACTTCACACTTTTGATAAGCGTTCTGTCCTGAACACATGACCATGCTTATATTCAGTTACAGTCATAGCGCCACCTGCTGGCAACAGGAAGTGACATGTTTAACACTGTTATGGACTCCTAATAACATATAAAAAAGTGCCAGCAAGTGTTAAACATGCTAACAACATACTAGAAACATGCTAAAACATGCTAGCAAACTCTTAGCCAAGTGCTAAAGCATGCTATTATTGCAATTAAATAGGAATTTGCTGTAACTCAGGCATGGAATGTCCAATCTGCCCCAAACTTCACACTTTTGATAAGAGTCATGGCCTGAACACATCTAGTCAAGTCAAGTCAAGTCATCTTCATTTATATAGCGCTTTTAACAATGTAGATTGTCTCAAAGCAGCTTTACAGAGATAAGCGTATAATTTAAGGTAACAGAGATTGTTTCGGCTTTACAGCAGAGTTAAGTTATTTCCATCTAAAGTTAGTTTTAATTGATTTGGTTCCGTTGCAATGATCATTTGTTATTAAATTAGGGGCCGCTAAGACGACACCATTCTCTCTACACAGACTTTAAACGCGAACCTGTGAGAAACGCTGATGGCGGTCACATGCGCATTTAGAATGGGTTCTATAGTTATGTGCGTTAGAATATACGCAGGTTTGGAATTCCCTACAAGCCAAGCCTAAACAAAATACTTGTCTTTCCTTATAAATTTGATAAGGAATTTTATTTTATTTGTTGCTTTGGGGTAGGACCGCAAGACGAATTTTCCCGACAACGCCTTATCTGTAGAGTGGTAGTGGGATCCTCCATAGGGAGAGACTAGTTGGCACTTCAGCACTGCGTTGTCATCGGTCCAGGTGAAGGTCCTTCGTCAGATCTGGATACGGCCTGGATCCGGCAGGCTGCAGGAAAAACCTTGGGATAAACACAGACACTAAAATTAGCGTAGATGCCATTCTTCTCGTGATGTAACGAGTACATCAGGATTTTTGGGAAGTGTTCCCGGTTCCGGCTGACCTAATCTATGCAGCCTAACATTAAATTATAGAAGTCTATAATGTATTATGTGAAAGCTAGGTCAAAGAGATGTGTCTTTAATCTGGCTTTGAACTGACAGAGTGTGTCTGCTTCCCGGACAATGGTAGGAAGACTGTTCCAGAGTTTTGGTGCTAAATAGGAGAAGGATCTACCGCCAGCAGTCGATTTTGATATTCTAGGTATAATCAACTGGCCGGAATTTTGAGATCGTAATAGACGTGACGGACTATAATGCGTTAAGAGCTCGCTCAAGTACTGCGGAGCTAAACCATTCAGTGCTTTGTAAGTAATCAGCAATATTTTAAAATTTATGCGATGTTTAATAGGGAGCCAGTGCAGTTTTGACAGAACCGGGCTAATATGGTCATACTTCCTGGTTCTGGTAAGAACTCGAGCTGCTGCGTTTTGGACCAGCTGTAGTTTGTTTATTAAGCGTGCAGGGCAACCACCCAGTAGAGCATTACAATAATCTAGCCTTGAGGTCATGAACGCATGAACTAATTGTTCCGCATTTGTCAATGAGAGCATATGACGTAATTTAGATATATTTTTAAGATGGAAAAATGCAGTTTTACAGATACTAGACACGTGACTTTCAAATGAAAGATTGGTATCAAAGAGCACACCCAGGTTCCTAACCGACGACGAAGACTTAACAGAGCAGCCATCAAGTGTTAGACAGTATTCTAGATTATTACGTGAGGAAGTTTTTTGTCCAATAATTAGAAACTCTGTTTTTTCAGAATTTAGAAGTAGGAAATTACAAGTCATCCAATTTTTTATATCCGCTATGCATTCCGTTAATTTTGTGAATTGATAAGTTTCGTTAGGTTTTGAAGAAATATAGAGCTGAGTATCGTCAGCATAACAGTGAAAGCTAATTCCATGTTTCCTAATGATATCTCCTAAGGGTAGCATGTACAGAGTGAACAGCAGCGGTCCTAATACTGAGCCTTGTGGTACGCCATACTTAACCTGTGATCGATGAGACATCTCATCATTTACTGCTACAAACTGATAACGGTCAGATAAGTATGATTTAAACCATGCTAGTGCATTTCCTGTAATGCCAACATAATGTTCTAATCTATTTAAAAGAACGTTGTGGTCGATGGTGTCAAATGCAGCGCTAAGATCGAGTAACACTAATAGAGAGATACAACCACGATCGGATGATAAGAGCAAATCATTTGTGACTCTAACGAGAGCTGTTTCGGTACTATGGTACGGTCTAAATCCGGACTGGAAATCCTCGCAGATATCATTTCTTTCAAGAAAGGAACACAGTTGTGAGGATACTGCCTTTTCTAATATCTTTGACAGAAAAGGTAGATTCGAGATCGGCCTGTAATTGACTAATTCTGAAGGATCAAGTTGCGTTTTTTTAACAAGCGGTTTAATCAAAGCCAGCTTAAAGTTTTTTGGTACGTATCCTAGAGACAAAGACGAATTAATGATATTAAGAAGAGGATCTATGACCTCTGGAAGTATTTCTTTCAGTAGCTTAGTCGGTATAGGGTCTAACATACATGTTGTAGATTTAGATGATTTAATGAGTTTAGTAAATTCTTCCTCTCCTATAGCAACGAATGAATCAAATTTTTCCTCAGGGAGACTACAATGCACTGCCTGATGCGATACTGTAGTAGACGGTTGCATAGTTATAATTTTGTCCCTGATATTATCAATCTTATAAGTGAAGAAGTTCATAAAGTCATTACTGCTGTGTTGCTTGGAAACTTCGGTGCTTGAAGCTTTATTTTTCGTTAGTTTAGCCACCGTTTCAAATAAATTCCTAGGATTATGTTTATTTTCTTCTAATAGGGTTGAAAAATAAGCAGATCTAGCAGCTTTTAAAGCCTCTCTGTAAGTAATCGAGCTCTCTTTCCATGAAATGCGAAATACCTCTAGTTTTGTTTTCTTCCAGTTGCGCTCCATTTTTCTGGCTGCTCTCTTAAGGGCCCGAGTGTGCTCGTTGTACCACGGCGTTGGACTATTTTCTTTAATCTTCTTTAAGCGCAACGGAGCAACTGTGTCTAAAGTGCTGGAAAAGAGAGAGTTAAACGTTTCTGTTGTAATATCTAGTTCTTCTAAGCTATCTGAGATGCTGAGATGATGAAACTGATTAGGAAGATTATTAATAAAGCAATCTTTAGTAGCAGAAGTGATAGGTCTCACATATTTGAAACACGGAGTCGGCTTTGCAGCCTTGGCTAAATGCAAATTACACGAGACTAGATAATGATCTGAGATGTCATCGCTCTGCTGCAGAATTTCAACGGCATCCACATCTATTCCGTGTGATAATATTAGATCTAGAGTATGATTACGACGATGAGTAGGTCCTGACACGTGTTGTCTAACTCCAATTGAATTTACAATGTCTTTAAATGCCAATCCCAATGCATCTTTTTCATTATCGATGTGTATATTAAAATCACCAACAATTAGTACTTTATCTGCAGTCAATATTAATTCTGATAGAAAGTCCGCAAATTCTTTGATAAAGTCTGTATGGTGCCCTGGTGGCCTGTATACAGTAGCCAGCACAAATCTCAAACGTGATTTATCGTTTACACTATATATTTTTACATTAAGCACCAATGCTTCAAAAGAATTATATTTAAAACTTGATTTCTTAGTGGTTTTGAAACTATTACTATAAATTACAGCAACACCTCCCCCTTTGCGTTTCAGACGAGGCTCATGTTTATAACAGTAATCTTGCGGGGTTGATTCATTTAAAGTAATGTAATCGTTTGGTTTTAGCCAGGTTTCTGTCAAACACAGCACATCTAGGTTATTATCTGAAATCATATCATTAACAATGAGTGCTTTTGAAGTAAGCGATCGAATATTCAGCAACCCAAGCTTTAGCATTTGCTCATCTGTATTATAGCTGTTTTTTATTTGTTGAACATCAATTAAATTTTTAACCTTAGTTGGGTTTAAACGTTTTTTGGATTTCCAAATTCGGGGAACAGACACAGTCTCTATATGATGATATCTAGGTGAAAGAGGCTCTATGTGATGGGATTTATCTGACCTTGGTGACGCGAGGCCGCTAGCAGACAGTCGGTTAAGCCAGTCTGTCTGCTTCCTGACCTGAGCCCCAGATTGTCATGTTTGAGCTCTAAGACTATGAGCCATATTACTAGAGAGAAGAGCAGCACCATCCCAGGAGGGATGAATACCATCTCTTTTCAACAGGTCAGGTTTGCCCCAAAAACTTTTCCAATTGTCTATGAATTCTATATTATTAAGCGGACACCACTTAGACAGCCAACCGTTAAGCGAACACAATCTACTAACTATCTCATCACTCCTGCGAACAGGAAGGGGGCCAGAGCAAATTACAGTCCTTGACATCGTACTTGCAAGTTCACACACCTCTTTAATATTAATTTTGGTGATCTCCGACTGGCGGAGTCGAACATCATTAGTGCCGACATGAATAATGATCTTAGAGAATTTACGATTAGCATTAGCCAGCACTTTTAAATTTGCTTTGATGTCAGGCGCTCTGGCTCCCGGCAAACATGTGACTATGGTGGTTGGTGTCTCTATTTTCACGTTCCGTGTAATAGAATCGCCAATAACTAGGGCACAATCATTCTCAGTGGGTGTTTCACTGAGCGGGGCAAATCGATTTGTTATGGTAATCGGAACGGAAGAGTGGTTTTTAGATCCGCGACTAGAGCGATCCCTCACTGTCACCCATTTGCCCGGCTGCACAGGCTCTACTTCAGCCAGAACCGACTCATGTAAAGTGTTCACTATTCTATGCGCATCCAAAACATCTAAAGCACTAGCACTCTTACTATCCTCAATTAAAGTTTGGATGCGTGTTTCTAATTCTGAAATCTTCTCTGTCAACCTAACTGTCTCCTTACATTTATCACATATAAATCCTATATTGTCGACAGAGAAGCCTATACTAAACATGTGACATGAAGTGCAAGTGACAATAACAGGACAAGACATTACTCACCGTGTTTGTTGAGTGATTCTTACTCACCTGAGCTTTTTATGAACTCAAAGGCGCGGACGCGCGAGAGAAAAATAAATAAATAAAATAGCTGAGCGCACGGGTGGCGCGTTAACAGGCTAGCGAATTACTAGCGTTTTGTGCTAGTAGTACTAATAACAAAAGCTAGCGATGTCAGGTTAATCTGAGATGTTGGGTAAAATGTAGTAGTATAAACAACTAGAAATGGTAGTAAAATGATGGTTCAAAACAAAGAAATATATGGCTAAGACGGAGCTTATCGCACCGAATCAAACAAACACACTCACAGCAGGCAGCGAGGCAGACAGGAGCAATCGATCAGACAGGCAATCGATCAGACAGTACCAATACCAGTACCAGTACCAGTATCTACATGAGAATGTTCAATTATAGTAATAGCGCCACCAACTGGCAACAGGAAGTGACATGTTTAACACGTTGATGCCGTTCTAGCAACATGTTAAAAATGCCATTGAGTTCTAAACATGCTAGAAACATGTTAAAACATGCTAACAATGCTTAGCTAAGTGCTAAAGCATGCTAATTCAATGAAACATGACTTTGTTGTTACTCAAGAAGGCAATGTCCAATTTGCACCAAACTTCACACGTTTGATAAGAGTTCTGTCCTGAACACACATCCAAGCTCATATTCAGTTATAGTCATAACGCCACCTACTGGCAACAGAAACTGACATGGTTAACACAGTAATGCAGTACTAACCACATAATTATTGTGTACTAAGCATGCTAGAAACACACTAAACATGCTAGCAACACTTAGCTGAGTCATGAAGCATGCTATTATCACCATTATACAAAACATTTTGTAACTGACTTTGACATACTCTTACTATATATACCTCCTTAAATGTACATTTCCCAACCATGCTCTGTCTTCCTAAAGCCACCGAGTGTTGATGGCACGGGTGCGAGGGCCCTTTCATCGCTGCTTGCAGCTTTAATTAGGGCCCGAGCACCGATGGTGTGAGGACCCTCTTGGAATTGCTCTGTTTATTATTATTATTATTATTATTATTATTCTTCTTCTTCTCCGCATTGAATTGCATTTTTGAGGGCCTAAACATGCGCGAAAACTCACGAAACTTTGCACACGCGTCAGAACTGGCGAAAATTTACATCTGATATAGGTTTCAGAATTGGACGGGGTAAAACGGCTCGATAGCGCCACCTATAAAAGTTCAACGGAGTGCGCCTCCCGCAACGTTCCACGTACGTGCACGAAATTCGGTACATACATGTAATGACCTAATACCTACAAAAAAGTCTCTTGGAGCATAGCCCTAAACCCAACAGGAAGTCAGCCATTTTGAACTTCCTCCCAGATTTTTGTGCAGTTTTTGACATTTTCAGGCCTCATACTTTAACGAACTCCTCCTACAGTTTTAATCTGATCATCTTCAAATTTGGTGAGTGTAATCTTAAGGCCTTTGCGACGTTAAATTGCGAAGATCTTGAGTTTTCGTCGAAGGGCGGGTCCTCGGCGGCCTGACAAATTTTGATGTTTCGCCATGAAACCGGAAGTTTCTGTAACTCAGGCATGGAATGTCCAATCTGCCCCAAACTTCATACGTTTGATAAGAGTTCTGTCCTGAACACATGACCATGCTCATATTCAGTTATAGTCATAGCGCCACCTGCTGGCAACAGGAAGTGACATGTTTAACACTGTTATGGACTCCTAATAACATATAAAAAAGTGCCAGCAAGTGCTAAACATGCTAACAACATACTAGAAGCATGCTAAAACATGCTAGCAAACTCTTAGCTAAGTGCTAAAGCATGCTATTATTGCAATTAAATAGGAATTTGCTGTAACTCAGGCATGGAATGTCCAATCTGCCCCAAACTTCACACTTTTGATAAGCGTTCTGTCCTGAACATATCTACATGAGAATATTCAGTTATAGTAATAGCGCCACCTACTGGTAACAGGAAGTGTCATGTTTAACACGTTGATGCCATTCTAGCAACATGTTAAAAATGCCATTGACTTCTAAACATGCTAGAAACATGTTAAAACATACTAGCAATACTTAGCTAAGTGCTAAAGCATGCTAATTCAATGAAACAGGATGTTGTTGTTACTCAAGAAGGCAATGTCCAATCTGCGCCAAACTTCACACTTTTAATAAACGTTCTGTCCTGAACACATGACCATGCTCATATTCAGTTATAGTCATAGCGCCACCTGCTGGCAACAGGAAGTGACATGTTTAACACTGTTATGGACTCCTAATAACATATAAAAAAGTGCCAGCAAGTGCTAAACATGCTAACAACATACTAGAAGCATGCTAAAACATGCTAGCAAACTCTTAGCTAAGTGCTAAAGCATGCTATTATTGCAATTAAATAGGAATTTGCTGTAACTCAGGCATGGAATGTCCAATCTGCCCCAAACTTCACACTTTTGATAAGCGTTCTGTCCTGAACATATCTACATGAGAATATTCAGTTATAGTAATAGCGCCACCTACTGGTAACAGGAAGTGTCATGTTTAACACGTTGATGCCATTCTAGCAACATGTTAAAAATGCCATTGACTTCTAAACATGCTAGAAACATGTTAAAACATACTAGCAATACTTAGCTAAGTGCTAAAGCATGCTAATTCAATGAAACAGGACTTTGTTGTTACTCAAGAAGGCAATGTACAATCTACCCCAAACGTCACACGTTTGATAAGAGTTATCTCTTGAACACATGTCCATGCTCATATTTAGTTATAGTCATAGCGCCACCTGCTGGCAACAGGAAGTGACGTTTAACACTGTTCTTGACTCCTAATAACATATAAAAAAATGCCAGTAGGTGCTAAACATCCTACCAACATACTATAGACATGCTAAAACATACTAGCAAACACTTAGCTAAGTGCTAAAGAATGATATTACTGCAATTAAATATGAATTTGCTGTAACTCAGGCATGGAATGTCCAATCTGCCCCAAACTTCACACTTTTGATAAGCGTTCTGTCCTGAACACATGACCATGCTTATATTCAGTTACAGTCATAGCGCCACCTGCTGGCAACAGGAAGTGACATGTTTAACACTGTTATGGACTCCTAATAACATATAAAAAAGTGCCAGCAAGTGTTAAACATGCTAACAACATACTAGAAACATGCTAAAACATGCTAGCAAACTCTTAGCCAAGTGCTAAAGCATGCTATTATTGCAATTAAATAGGAATTTGCTGTAACTCAGGCATGGAATGTCCAATCTGCCACAAATTTCACACTTTTGATAAGAGTCATGGCCTGAACACATCTACATGAGAATGTTCAATTATAGTAATAGCGCCACCAACTGGCAACAGGAAGTGACATGTTTAACACGTTGATGCCGTTCTAGCAACATGTTAAAAATGCCATTGAGTTCTAAACATGCTAGAAACATGTTAAAACATGCTAACAATGCTTAGCTAAGTGCTAAAGCATGCTAATTCAATGAAACATGACTTTGTTGTTACTCAAGAAAGCAATGTCCAATTTGCACCAAACTTCACACGTTTGATAAGAGTTCTGTCCTGAACACACACCCAAGCTCATATTCAGTTATAGTCATAACGCCACCTACTGGCAACAGAAACTGACATGGTTAACACAGTAATGCAGTACTAACCACATAATTATTGTGTACTAAGCATGCTAGAAACACACTAAACATGCTAGCAACACTTAGCTGAGTCATGAAGCATGCTATTATCACCATTATACAAAACATTTTGTAACTGACTTTGACATACTCTTACTATATATACCTCCTTAAATGTACATTTCCCAACCATGCTCTGTCTTCCTAAAGCCACCGAGTGTTGATGGCACGGGTGCGAGGGCCCTTTCATCGCTGCTTGCAGCTTTAATTATTATTATTATTCTTCTTCTCCGCATTGAATTGCATTTTTGAGGGCCTAAACATGCGCGAAAACTCACGAAACTTTGCACACGCGTCAGAACTGGCGAAAATTTACATCTGATATAGGTTTCAGAATTGGACGGGGCAAAACGGCTCGATAGCGCCACCTATAAAAGTTCAACGGAGTGCGCCTCCCGCAACGTTCCACGTACGTGCACGAAATTCGGTACATACATGTAATGACCTAATACCTACAAAAAAGTCTCTTGGAGCATAGCCCTAAACCCAACAGGAAGTCAGCCATTTTGAACTTCCTCCCAGATTTTTGTGCAGTTTTTGACATTTTCAGGCCTCATACTTTAACGAACTCCTCCTACAGTTTTAATCTGATCATCTTCAAATTTGGTGAGTGTAATCTTAAGGCCTTTGCGACGTTAAATTGCGAAGATCTTGAGTTTTCGTCGAAGGGCGGGTCCTCGGCGGCCTGACAAATTTTGATGTTTCGCCATGAAACAGGAAGTTGCTGTAACTCAGGCATGGAATGTCCAATCTGCCCCAAACTTCATACGTTTGATAAGAGTTCTGTCCTGAACACATGACCATGCTCATATTCAGTTATAGTCATAGCGCCACCTGCTGGCAACAGGAAGTGACATGTTTAACACTGTTATGGACTCCTAATAACATATAAAAAAGTGCCAGCAAGTGCTAAACATGCTAACAACATACTAGAAGCATGCTAAAACATGCTAGCAAACTCTTAGCTAAGTGCTAAAGCATGCTATTATTGCAATTAAATAGGAATTTGCTGTAACTCAGGCATGGAATGTCCAATCTGCCCCAAACTTCACACTTTTGATAAGCGTTCTGTCCTGAACATATCTACATGAGAATATTCAGTTATAGTAATAGCGCCACCTACTGGTAACAGAAAGTGTCATGTTTAACACGTTGATGCCATTCTAGCAACATGTTAAAAATGCCATTGACTTCTAAACATGCTAGAAACATGTTAAAACATACTAGCAATACTTAGCTAAGTGCTAAAGCATGCTAATTCAATGAAACAGGATGTTGTTGTTACTCAAGAAGGCAATGTCCAATCTGCGCCAAACTTCACACTTTTAATAAACGTTCTGTCCTGAACACATGACCATGCTCATATTCAGTTATAGTCATAGCGCCACCTGCTGGCAACAGGAAGTGACATGTTTAACACTGTTATGGACTCCTAATAACATATAAAAAAGTGCCAGCAAGTGCTAAACATGCTAACAACATACTAGAAGCATGCTAAAACATGCTAGCAAACTCTTAGCTAAGTGCTAAAGCATGCTATTATTGCAATTAAATAGGAATTTGCTGTAACTCAGGCATGGAATGTCCAATCTGCCCCAAACTTCACACTTTTGATAAGCGTTCTGTCCTGAACATATCTACATGAGAATATTCAGTTATAGTAATAGCGCCACCTACTGGTAACAGGAAGTGTCATGTTTAACACGTTGATGCCATTCTAGCAACATGTTAAAAATGCCATTGACTTCTAAACATGCTAGAAACATGTTAAAACATACTAGCAATACTTAGCTAAGTGCTAAAGCATGCTAATTCAATGAAACAGGACTTTGTTGTTACTCAAGAAGGCAATGTACAATCTACCCCAAACGTCACACGTTTGATAAGAGTTATCTCTTGAACACATGTCCATGCTCATATTTAGTTATAGTCATAGCGCCACCTGCTGGCAACAGGAAGTGACGTTTAACACTGTTCTTGACTCCTAATAACATATAAAAAAATGCCAGTAGGTGCTAAACATCCTACCAACATACTATAGACATGCTAAAACATACTAGCAAACACTTAGCTAAGTGCTAAAGAATGATATTACTGCAATTAAATATGAATTTGCTGTAACTCAGGCATGGAATGTCCAATCTGCCCCAAACTTCACACTTTTGATAAGCGTTCTGTCCTGAACACATGACCATGCTTATATTCAGTTACAGTCATAGCGCCACCTGCTGGCAACAGGAAGTGACATGTTTAACACTGTTATGGACTCCTAATAACATATAAAAAAGTGCCAGCAAGTGTTAAACATGCTAACAACATACTAGAAACATGCTAAAACATGCTAGCAAACTCTTAGCCAAGTGCTAAAGCATGCTATTATTGCAATTAAATAGGAATTTGCTGTAACTCAGGCATGGAATGTCCAATCTGCCCCAAACTTCACACTTTTGATAAGAGTCATGGCCTGAACACATCTACATGAGAATGTACAATTATAGTAATAGCGCCACCAACTGGCAACAGGAAGTGACATGTTTAACACGTTGATGCCGTTCTAGCAACATGTTAAAAATGCCATTGAGTTCTAAACATGCTAGAAACATGTTAAAACATGCTAACAATGCTTAGCTAAGTGCTAAAGCATGCTAATTCAATGAAACATGACTTTGTTGTTACTCAAGAAGGCAATGTCCAATTTGCACCAAACTTCACACGTTTGATAAGAGTTCTGTCCTGAACACACATCCAAGCTCATATTCAGTTATAGTCATAACGCCACCTACTGGCAACAGAAACTGACATGGTTAACACAGTAATGCAGTACTAACCACATAATTATTGTGTACTAAGCATGCTAGAAACACACTAAACATGCTAGCAACACTTAGCTGAGTCATGAAGCATGCTATTATCACCATTATACAAAACATTTTGTAACTGACTTTGACATACTCTTACTATATATACCTCCTTAAATGTACATTTCCCAACCATGCTCTGTCTTCCTAAAGCCACCGAGTGTTGATGGCACGGGTGCGAGGGCCCTTTCATCGCTGCTTGCAGCTTTAATTAGGGCCCAAGCCCTGAAAGGGCGAAGGCCCTATTGTTTCCGGTAGGATTATTTATTATTATTATTATTATTATTATTATTATTATTATTTTGTCAACCTTTCGGGCACTTTTGGGGCTCTTAACATGCTCGAAAACTCTTGAAATTTTGCACACACGTCAGAACCCGCGGCCATCAGGTCCGGACTGAAGCTGGTACCCGGGCGTGGCAGGGGGGCTCGACAGCGCCCCCTGGAACGGGATCCGAACACGTGTCCATAAATCAAACACGCTTGCATGTAATAATATGAAACTCGGTACACATATAGATCTCATCGGGCCGAACAACTTTCGTGCTCTAAGTTTTACGCCAGCCAAACAGGAAGTTGGCTATTTAGCGTTGTTTGGAAACGCATGCTGTGGAATTTAATGTACTCCTCCTAGGGAATTCATCGATTCGCCTCCAAACTCGGTGTGCATGAAGTCAAGACATTGAGGATGCTAAATTGCGGACGGATTTTTGATATCTCGAACGGTTTGGCCGTGGCGAGGAAACAAATTTATGGCGAAAAAATGAAACAGGAAGTGTGTTATAACTTCTGCATACATTAACTGATCTTGATGAAACTTCAGCAGTGTGTTCGTGGTAAGAGGCCGATCACATGGATGTGACTATTGTGAGTCAAAGTTATAGCGCCACCAACTGGCAGCAGGAATATGTCACTTTCAAAATGCTTTGAAATCAGTGTCTTATTTTTACCCGATTTGCTTCAAACTTTATGTGTACAATGTAGACACACGGCAGATGTAAACCTGTGAAAGGATTATTGATATCTTAGATACTGTTACCGTGGCAACGCATCAAACTTTAATATTCTTTTTTGATGCTTTTGAGACTCTTAACATACTTGAAATTGCATGAAACTCAACAGACACATCACATTTATTAGCCAGTAGACATGTGCAAAGTTTCAGAAACGGGCGTGGTGGAATGGCTCAGTAGCGCCACCTTTAGTCAAAAATGGGGGCTTAGTTTTTCCTAGAATCACAAAACTTGGTATGTGTATTGTTCTCATCAAGACGGACAACTTTCTAATTTACATGAACCATCTCCGACCAACAGGAAGAGAGATATTTTGGTTTGAATGTGGATTTTCTGAAGAATTTTCTCTCCCTCTCTCTGTGTCTCTGTGTGTGTGAGGGGAGGGGAGATTTGACTATTGCTTTTATATTGTTAATCAAGGTTTCAGGGGCTTTTGGGGTCCTTAACGTGCTCAAAAACTCTTGAAACTTTGCACACAGGTCAAAACCCACGGCCATCAGGGCCGGGCTGAAGCTGGTACCCGGGCGTGGCTGGGGGGCTCAACAGCGCCCCCTTGAACGGGGTTCTAAAACTCGATCCATATATCAAACACGCTCGCATGAATTAATATGAAACTCGGTACACATATAGATCTCATCGGGCCGAACAACTTTACCCCGGTCAAGTTTTACGCCAGCCCAACAGGAAGTCGGCTATTATGGGTTGTTTGGAAAACGCTTGCTGTGGAATGTGAAATACTCCTCCTAGAAAATTCACCGTGTCCCCTTCAAACTCGGTGTGCATGTAGTCAAGACTTTGAGGATGCTAAATTGCGGACGGATTTTTGATATCTCGAACGGTTTGGCTGTGGCGAGGAATCGAATTTATGGCGAGAAAAGAGAAACACGGAAGTGGAATAACTTCTGCATACATTAACTGATCTTGATGAAACTTCAGCAGTGTGTTCGTGGTAAGAGGCCGATCAGATGGATGTAGCTATTGTGAGTCAAAGTTATAGCGCCACCAACTGGCAGCAGGAAGTGTGTCACTTTCAACATGCTTTAGACAAAAGTGGGGGGGTTAGTTTTAACTACAGTAAAGAAAAAATAGTTTTTATATTGTTCTCATCAAGCCGGACAACTTTCTAATTTACATTCAATAGCTCTGGCCATCAGGAAGTCAGATATTTTGGTCTGAATGTGAATTTTTTTGCAAAATCAGCCTCTGAATTTTTAGCCACTCCTCTTAAACTATTTATTTTATTCGTACCAAACTTTTTCAACATGATGAAACTACATTAAATATGCTAAGTTGTGAATGGATAATAAATATCTCAAACGGTTTTGCTATGGCGAGGGATTAATGTCCAAAAAGGAAACACTAAAAATCTTCTAAAAATGTAATTATATACCATTTATTTCTATATAAAAGTATACAAATATCACAACTAAACCCATTTTATTCTGTTTTTGCAATTCAAGAAGAATGAAAAAGTTAAAAACAGGCTATTTAGTGCTATTTGGTTCAACAAAAAAGCAAACATAGGGCTATACTGCCCTCTTGTGTCCAAAAGGACATCAAAATAGTATATAAAACTTTTTACCAGGTAGGCCAATATTGTATTTAAATATACATTTATTAGGTATGTGTCTGAGGATATTTTCCCACCGGTTAATCGACGTGTGACACGAGTGGGTGCTTTTAAATCGCTAATATAAAAGTGAAAGTAAAAAAACGGACGTCCGCACAGACATTGATAATGGTGCACGTTGGAAAGAATGATACTTTTAAACATAACACTAAACCGCCATTAGGTGTCGCCAGGCGACCATCTTAATGAGCGAGTCATTGATTCATTCGTTCAAATGATTCGTTCCAATGACTGAGTCATTCATGATTGAGACAGATGTTTATGGATTGACCATTGAATCTTTGAGTCAAGCGATTCGTTTCAAAATGCTGAATCATTCAGTAATGAGAAAACAAGTTGCTGTGATCTTTGTTTAACTATTTTTGCTGCTGAAACAGAACAAAAACAGTCAATATTGCATCTAAAATGTAAGTGACTTAATTGTAACTGTTTATTAACCTGTTGTATGAAATCAATGTCACAGTTTCAATCGTGATTGTATTCAGGAAATAGTTGCCTACTCGTCAAGTGAGGTTGCTTAACTCTATCATATGTTATAAAATATATAAAAACTCCATATTTGTAATTTTTATAGTCAGTATGTTGTTAACTGGGTTGCTTTTTTGTGTGCTGCGCTCATTTGTTTACAATTCTCCTGGAGAAGCAGCATGAGCCTCAGCAGTGCAACCTTGTTACCATTGATCAGTAATACATTTATTATTAACTGATGATTGCAACTTAAAATGAATGTAATGAAATTAGAATAATCTCTCGTTTTAGTGATTCCCAAGTTATTTTTTTGTTATTGACGTTCTAATCAGGCTATACTCTGGTCGGGCAAGTAAAATTATCTTTCAGGTAGGCCTATTGTATTTATATATAAATATATTAGGGATGTGACTGTGATAACATTTTCCCACCGGTTAATCGACGTGTGACACCACTGAGCGCTTTTAAATCGCTAACTATAGTATACTATATACTAGTAAAATACAGACGTCCGCACAGACATTGATAATGGTGCGGAGTAGAGCGAGCATTTTCAATTTATTCCTATGGATGTAGGAATTAACTAAAACATTTTATTTATGTTTTTGTGTCCACTGTTCAACCGCACACACACACACATTCCAGAATTGCAATCTTGACATCGCAGCCTGTTCATTATAGCCCTAATACAATATAATAATAAAAATAGTCAACCTAACATAAACGAATTACACTGCTCTGTTTAAATAGTCAGTAGTACAATCTGTACCATTCACAGTAAGCAGAGCTCCACTGTGATGTTTCCAAGAACATTTTCGCGCGTGTGAAGAGGATGATTTTTTCCATCGATATTGGAACACGAGTGAAGTACAAAGCCTATAATAAAGAATAGTTTAGCATCAAAATACATCGCAAATATTGAAACATTTTGATTCTAATGAGAGGGTTACGTGAGACCAACACTGCTTACTTTCGTTTCGTTATATATATATATATATATGTGTGTGTGTGTGTGTGTGTGTGTATATAGATATTTATATACATATATATATATGTATATATATAGATATTTATATACATATATATATATATATATATATATATATATATATGTGTGTGTGTGTGTATATATATATATATATATATATAAATATAGCTGCGAGCAGCGATGGAGGGCCAAAGCCGGTGGCACCGCCATCCCCGGTGCCTTTAGGTAACTAAAGGCACCGGGGTGGCGGTGCCACCGGCTTGGGCCCGCAATCGCTGCTCGCAGCTATATTTATTCTTATTTTTCTGTCAACCTTTCGGGCACTTTTGAGACCCTTAACGTGCTCGAAAACTCTTGAAACTTTGCACACGGGTCAGAACCCGCGGCCATCAGGGCCGGGCTGAAGCTGGTACCCGGGCGTGGCAGGGGGGCTCGACAGCGCCCCCTTGAACGGGGTCCGAAAACTTGGTCCATAAATCAGACACGCTTGCATGTAATAATATGAAACTCGGTACACATATAGATCTTATAGGGCCGAACAACTTTCGTACTTTTACTTTTTACGCCAGCCCAACAGGAAGTCGGCTATTATGGGTTGTTTTGAAACGCATGCTGTGGAATTTAATGTACTCCTCCTAGAGAATTCATCCAATCGCCTCCAAACTCGGTCAGCATGAAGTCAAGACTTTGAGTATGCTAAATTGCGGACAGATTTTTGATATCTCGAACGGTTTGGCCGTGGCAAGGAAACGAATTTATGGCGAATAAGGGACACAGGAAGTGTGTTATAACTTCAGCATACATTATCTGATCTTGATGAAACTTCAGCAGTGTGTTCGTTGTGAGAGGCCGAACACAAGGATGTGACTATTGTGAGTCAAAGTTATAGCGCCACCAACTGGCAGCAGGAAGTGTGTCACTTTCAAAATGCTTTGAAATCACTCTCTTATTTTTACCCGATTTGCTTCAAACTTTATGTGTATAATGTAGACACACGGCAGATGTAGACCTGTGAAAGGATTATTGATATCTTAGATACTGTTGCCATGGCAACGCATCAAACTTTAATATTCTTTTTTGATGCTTTTGAGACTCTTAACATACTTGAAATTGCATGAAACTCGACAGACACATCACACTTATTATCCAGTAGACATGGGCAAAGTTTCAGAAACGGGCGTGGTGAGGGGCTCAGTAGCGCCACCTTTAGTCAAAAATGGGGGCTTAGTTTTACCTAGAATCACAAAACTTGGTATGTATATTGTTCTTATCGAGCCGGACAACTTTCTAATTTACACTTATTAGCTCAAAGCAACAGAAAGTCAGATATTTTGGTTTGAATGTGATTTTTTGGAGAATTTTCTCTCTCTCTCTGTCTCTGAGTGTGTGAGGGGTGGGGGTGATTTGTCAGTTGAGTGAGATTTACTTTTTCATTTGTTTTTCAAGGTTTCTGGGGCTTTTGGGTCCCTAAACGTGCTCGAAAACTCTTGAAACTTTGCACACAGGTCAGAACCCGCGGCCATCAGGGCGGGGCTGAATCTGGTAGCCGGGCGTGGCAGGGGGGCTCAACAGCGCCCCCTTGAACGGGGTTCTAAAACTTGGTCCATATATCAAACACGCTTGCATGAATTCATTTGAAACTCGGTACACATATAGATCTCATCGGGCCGAACTACTTTCGTGCTCTAAGTTTTACGCCAGCCCAACAGGAAGTCGGCTATTTAGGGTTGTTTGGAAATGCTTGCTGTGGAATTTAATGTACTCCTCCTAGGAAATACATCGATTCGCCTCCAAACTCAGTCAGCGTGAAGTCAAGACATTGAGGATGCTAAATTGCGGACGGATTTTTGATATCTCGAACGGTTTGGCCGTGGCGAGGAAACGAATTAATGGCGAGAAAAGAGAAACACGAAGTGTTATAACTAATGCATACATTAACTGATCTTTATGAAACTTCAGCAGTTTGTTCATGGTAAGAGGCCGATCAGATGGATGTAACTATTGTGTGTCAAAGTTAAAGCGCCACCAACTGGCTGCAGGAAATGTGTCACTTTCAAAATGCTTTTGACAAAAGTGTGGGGGGGGGTCGTTTTACCTACAGTAGCACAACTCAGTACGTATGTTGATCTCATCGACAACTTTCTAATTTAAAGTCATTAGCTCCGACCATCAGGAAGTCAGATATTTTGGTTTGAATGTGGATTTTTTGCAAAATCAGCCTCCAAAAGGCACTAAAAGCCTCAAATCTTCTAAAAATGTAATTTTATACCATTTATTTCTATATAAAAGTATACAAATATCACAACTAAACCCATTTTATTCTGTTTTTAAAAATAATTTTATTCTAATTTTATTCTAAATTTTAAAACAGTAAAGTAAAAAAAAAATTCAAGTCATACATAGGGCTATACTGCCCTCTTGTGTCCAAAAGGACATCAAAATAATATATAAAACTTTTTACCAGCTAGGCCAATAATGTATTTAAATATACATTTATTAGGTATGTGTCTGAGGATATTTTCCCACCGGTTAATCGACGTGTGTGACACGAGCGGGTGCTTTTAAAACGCTAATATAAAAGTGAAAGAAAAATACGGACGTCCGCACGGACATTTATAATGGTGCACACACAAATCACACACACGTTGGAAAGAATTATGCTTTTAAACAACACTAAACCGCCATTAGATGTCGCCAAGTGACCGTCTTAATGAGCGAGTCATTGATTAATTCGTTCAAACGATTCGAAATCCATAAACATATACAGATCCATAAACATGGATCCATAAACATCCAATCCATAAACATAAACAGATGTTTATGGATTGATCATTCAATCTTTGAGTCAACCAATTCGTTCAAAATGCTGAATCATTCAGTTATGAGAAAACACGTTCCTGTGAGATGCGTTCTTCTGTGATCTTTGTTTAACTATTTTCGCTGCTGAAACAGAACAAAAACAGTCAATATTGTATCTAAAATGTAAATGACTTCATTTTAACTGTTAATATCCTGTTGTATGAAATCAATGTCACAGTTTCAATTGTGATTGTATTCAGGAAAAGTTAGGTACGGAGAGCGAGCGATTTCAACGAAATCAGAACTAAACCCATTTTATTCTTTTATTATTATTATTATTCAATTTAAAGAGCAACTTGCAGGTTAGAAGACCCAACAAGTCAATGTATAGAAAAATAATGTAGGAACTAGATTTTCTTTAAAAAAAAATTATAAATATGCTACAGTGGCTTCTGGAGTCGTTTTTGTGAGAAAATTTTACTTCCGCATCTGAAAATGGGCGTGACGGGCGAGAGTCGTGACGTAGCACGAGGGAGAGCGGTCGATTCACACAACAGGGAAATATGGATTGCAATGACATTTCGGACGCTGAGGAAATTGTTTACGGACCACAGCCATACAATTATGAGCCTGCTAGGCTGCCAAGAGAGCAGGGACAGGCCAGGATTAATGTTAGACAGAACATATTGGAACTTACAATAACAGAAACTAAGCTTTGATCAGGCGTTTGTCATGCTCATTAATATCCGCCCAGACTAACGTTACGTGATATAACTTAGCAGTTTCTCATGGAGAGACAGAGAGATATTTATTCATGATACATTTTTTGTTCCATAGGTGCTTGTGTGGGAAATGCGAGGCAATGTTTACAGCTGAGGAAAGTCAGTGTTACAGGGAGGTGGATGCATACTGGGCCTTACTGGAAAATGCCAAACTTCCATGGTTGCAGTTAGTGTTACTACAGTAAAGCCATGGTGAATGTTGCTGATCTGTGGACACTGGATAGTTCGTTCATTCATTGCACAATGTTTATTCCTGGTTTTCACGTCAGCGCTGTTTGATTCGTTAATAACGGAGAAATGTGAATATTTCTCACTAGATCTCGCAGCGATGTTATTACTTCAGTGGCGAACTCTTTATTTACCTCGCAGTTAGGCTACAGTGTTGCTTGATCAGGCTCGCGCTGCACTGGTCCAAACTGATAAACGGTCCACACAAACACAATAACGAGTAACTGTTAGCTCAGTTTCGTTCCGCTTACATTGCGTTTGCCAGTTGATGTTGTGCTCGCGCCTACATCCAGCGGGAGAACCCGAAGATGCGTACACTGAAGGAACCGCACTAGCTCTGAGTCTCACCCGGTTCTTACTTCGGTATCCCATGTTGAACTCCTTCATATCGCCGGGACGATAATCATCCGATCTGAAGTGAACGCTACACACGACCGCGTTTTCCGAAGCCGACGCGGAAGAGAAATCCCGTCTCTTCACCTGCACAACCCGCACCCAGGCACAAAAGATAGCACCGTCCTTTTTCCTGTTAGGAAACCGGTGGACTCGATGTCCTGACAGGCTGGAGTTTTTGCAAGCTCCACAAACACATACATTTACCATGACGATGATAAATTGAAATACAAAAACTACTGAAAACACACTGTCTCACGACCGCTCTTACTGAATACCAACCTACTCTGCACTGAGCTGCGGCAGAGCACAGCACACGTCTCCCTCGTGTGACGTAAAATGACGCGATGTTGAAAAAAAAGCGGCTTGTACGAGCAGTCAAAGAAACGCTCACTTTATCTACTAAATTGGTGTCATTATGTCGTTTTAAAACATTTTAAATCCTGCATTATCTTTTCATATGGTATTTTCATACACGGTTATATATTCATTTAGATTTTTTTTTTACCTGCAAGTTGCTCTTTAAGAATTATGTTTGAGTTTAAAAAAAGCCAGAATGTTTTAGTCCAAAAAATAAATAAATCATGCCATGGATTGCTTGAAATTAATTTTTTTTATTATATTTTTTTTTTTCGTTTTGGCTTTGTTTATAGTTTATTTTTATTTTTTTTATTCTTGTTCCGTTCTGAATATCATTACATTTAAAGGATTTGTTGTGGAATATTTTGAGTGTATCATAAAATCAGAATATTCTCTCGATTTAGTGATCCCCTACTTATTATTTTTTTTTTTTTTTCTTTGTTCTAATCAGGTCAGGCAAGTAAAATTATCTGTGTCTTGTCCCTTAAATTTATTTATATATATATATATATATGTATGTGTGTGTGTGTGTATATATATATATATATATATATGTGTGTGTGTGTGTGTGTGTGTGTGTGTGTATAATATATATATATATATATATATATATATATATATATATATATATATATATATATATATATATATATGTATGTGTGTGTGTGTGTGTGTGTATATATATATATATATAAATATAAATATAGCTGCGAGCAGTGATGGAGGGCCAAAGCCGGCGGTACCGCCACCCTGGCACCAGGATTGCGGTGCCACCGGCTTGGGCCCGTAATCGCTGCTCGCAGCTATATTTATTATTATTAGGGCCCAAGCCCTGAAAGGGCGAAGGTCCCTATTGTTTCCGGTAGGATTATTATTATTTTTTTTTCTATTATTTTTATTTCGCCTTTTTGCCACTTTTGGGGCCCTTAACATGCTCAAAAACTCTTGAATTTTTGCACACGGGTCAGAACCCGTGGCCATCAGGGCCGGACTGAAGCTGGTACCCGGGCGTGGCAGGGGGGCTCGACAGCGCCCCCTGGAATGGTGTCCGAAAACTTGGTCCATAAATCAAACACACTTGCATGTAATAATATGAAACTCAGTACACATATATATCTCATCGGGCCGAACAACTTTCGTGCTCTAAGTTTTACAAAAGCCCAACAGGAAGTCAACTATTATGGGTTGTTTGAAAAACGCATCCTCTGGAATTTGAAATACTCCTCCTAGAAAATTCGTCCAATCGCCTCCAAACTCGGTCAGCATGAAGTCAAGACATTGAGGATGAAAAATTGCCAGGGGATTTTTGATATCTCGAACGGTTTGGCCGTGGCGAGGAAACGAATTTATGGCGAATAAGGGACACAGGAAGTGTGTTATAACTTCTGCATACATTAACTGATCTTGATTAAACTTCAGCAGTGTGTTGGTGGTAAGAGGCCGATCAGATGGATGTAACTATTGTGAGTCAAAGTTATAGCGCCACCAACTGGTAGCAGGAAGTGTGTCACTTTCAAAATGTTTTTGACAAAAGAGGGGGGGTTAGGTTTACCCACAATTATAAAAATCAGTAAGTATATTGGTCTCATCGAGTCGGACAACTTTCTAATTTACAATCATTAGCTCTGACCAAGAGGAAGTCAGATATTTTGGTTTGAATGTGGATTTATTTGCAAATTCAGCCTCTGCATTTTTACCCACTCCTGCTAAGTGGTTTATTTTATTCACACCAAACTTTTTCAACATGATGAAAATACATTAAAGATGCTAAATTGTGAACGGATATTGAATATCTCAAACGGTTTTGCTATGGCGAGGGATTAAATTAATGTCAAAAAAGGAATCAGAAAACATCTCAGATCTTCTAAAAATTTAATTATACACTATTTATTTTTATATAAAATTATACAAATATCAGATCTAAACCCAGTTTTGGGTTTATTCAGTTTTTTTTAATTCAAGAATTATGTACAAGTTTAAAAACAGCCAGAATGGTAAATTTAGTAAAAAATTAGTAAATATTTAGTAAAAAGAAAAAAGTCATACATAGGGCTATACTGCCCTCTTGTGTTCAAAATCAGGTAGGCCCATTGTATATTGTATTTATATATAAATATATTAGCGATGTGACTGAGAATTTTTTCCCACTGGTTAATCGATGTGTGACAGCGCGGTGGGGGCTTTTAAATCGCTACCTTAAAAGCGAAAGTGAAATATGGACGTCCAGTAGGAATGAGCTAAAAAACATTCACTCTGTTCTGCTCGTTCCTCGCTGTAGACACATATTGCCCATGCAGCCGTGAGCATTTTAGTTTCATTTTAAAAATGGCGACATTTCGGGGGTGGGATTGCTTGAATGTTTTTTTACAAAAGCACAATGTTGTGTTTTATTGTGAGTGTACATAAATATAAGTAAACACATTGCAATTTAAATGATGTCCTGTATGAATAAAATTATGGAGACTATATTTTTATGTTTCCACTGTTCGATCGCGCCCGCGCCACACACACACACACACACACACACACACACACACAAACACAACAACAACATATTGTGCATTCCAGCATTGCAATCTTGACATCGCAGCCTGTTCATTATAGCCTTAATAAAATATAATAATAAAATAGTCAACCTAACATATAAAAATTACACTGCTCTGTTTAAATAGACAGTAGTACAATTCATACTATTCACAGAAATCACTGCTCAACTGTGATGTTTCCAAGCACATTTTTGCGCATGTGAAGAGCATGTGAAGTTTTCCCTTCAATATTGGAACGTGAGTGAAGTACAAAGCCTATAATAAACAATAGTTTAGCATCCAAAAAAAAAAAAAATATATATATATATAAAAAAAACATTAAGGGACAAGACAGAGAATATTACTTGTCTGATATATATATATATATATATTAGGGCTGTCAATCGATTAAAAATTTTAATCGATTAATCGCATGATTGTCATGAGTTAACTCGTGATTAATCGCACATTTTTTTATTTGTTCTAAATGTACCTTAAATTAATACTTTTCAAGTTTGTAATACTCTAATCAACGTGGGCATGGATAAATATGGATGCTTTATGCAAATGTATGTTTATTATTGAAACCATAGTCAACATAGAGCATGAAGACGAGACATGTTTCAAAGGTCATAGATGTTTTTCAAAGAACTTGTTCATATCTATTAGACACATGTAGAAAGAACAAAGAAATACCAGGTTCCCATTACTTCTCTTTCTTTGCACTGAGCAATTAACACAAACATGTTTAGATTTTTGCATGACAGGGCAGCTCTTCTGAAAATGCTAAATGTACATTTATTATTTATTATTAGGCTACATTATAGTTTGTCTCTCTCTGTGCCCATTTTGATGAAGCTAAATTCTCAATAAAACTGTTTTCATTGGTATATTTTACTGTTTCTGTTGTCAAACAACGGAATGAATATGAAATGGTGACTGAAATGCGACCCATTAAGACATAACCAGCTCTCCCTTCCAAGATGTTAATCTGCACAATAATCCTGATAATCGAGCCGTCGTCTGATGAAATCAAATACACATAAGATAAACACAATATCTGTTTTGCGATTTCGGCTATACTTGCATGTAAAATTAGAGAAGCAACATCATATCTGTGTTTAACTGAATTAAAGCGCTGCTCCTCTCTCAGCGCAAGACGCAGAGAGAGAGAGCGAGAGAGAGAGAGGCGCGCGCGCGTGCTGGGAGAGCAGTACCGGCGGTACCAGTAGATTCTCAGAAACCAAATAAGGTTTGGGCGCTTTGTTGAAGGGAAAAAATCGCTAAATGGGTCTGCAATGTCGCTAAGTTGGCAACACTGTGTATCTCCATATCTCCAACTAGGTTTTGGGCCACGGGTCAAACAGAAAATACGCGCTGCGTTAATCGAGCGTTAAAAAAAATAGTGCCGTTAATATGATTTTGCGTTAACGCGTTATTAACGCGCTAACTTTGACAGCCCTAATATATATATATATATATATATATATATTTATGTTACATATATATATATATATATATTGTTGCATTATTTATATATATATATATATATATATATATATATATATATATATATATATATAAATATAGCTGCGAGCAGCGATGGAGGGCACAAGCCAGTGACACCGCCACCCCGGTGCCTTTAGTGTAACTAAAGGCACCAGGGTGGCGGTGCCACCGGCTTGGGCCCGCAATCGCTGCTCGCAGCTATATTTATTATTATTATTATTATTATTAGGGCCCAAGCCCTGAAAGGGCGAAGGCCCTATTGTTTCCGGTAGGATTATTTATTAGGGCCCAAGCCCTGAAAGGGCGAAGGCCCTATTGTTTCCGGTAGGATTATTAGGGCCCAAGCCCTGAAAGGGCGAAGGCCCTATTGTTTCCGGTAGGATTATTTATTAGGGCCCAAGCCCTGAAAGGGCGAAGGCCCTATTGTTTCCGGTAGGATTATTAGGGCCCAAGCCCTGAAAGGGCGAAGGCCCTATTGTTTCCGGTAGGATTATTTATTAGGGCCCAAGCCCTGAAAGGGCGAAGGCCCTATTGTTTCCGGTAGGATTATTTATTATTAGGGCCCAAGCCCTGAAAGGGCGAAGGCCCTATTGTTTTCGGTAGGATTATTTATTATTATTAGGGCCCAAGCCCTAAAAGGGCGAAGGCCCTATTGTTTTCGGTAGGATTATTTATTATTAGGGCCCAAGCCCTGAAAGGGCGAAGGCCCTATTGTTTCCGGTAGGATTATTATTATTATTAGGGCCCAAGCCCTGAAAGGGCGAAGAGCCCTATTGTTTTCGGTAGGATTATTTATTATTAGGGCCCAAGCCCTGAAAGGGCGAAGGCCCTATTGTTTCCGGTAGGATTATTATTATTATTAGGGCCCAAGCCCTGAAAGGGCGAAGAGCCCTATTGTTTCCGGTAGGATTATTAGGGCCCAAGCCCTGAAAGGGCGAAGGCCCTATTGTTTTCGGTAGGATTATTAGGGCCCAAGCCCTGAAAGGGCGAAGGTCCCTATTGTTTCCGGTAGGATTATTAGGGCCCAAGCCCTGAAAGGGCGAAGGCCCTATTGTTTTCGTAAGGATTTTTTTTTTTTTTTTTCTTCATTATTTTTTTTTTTGCCTTTTTGCCACTTTTGGGGCCCTTAACATGCTCAAAAACTCTTGAAATTTTGCACACACGTCAGAACCTGCGGCCATCAGGGCCGGGCTGAAGCTGGTACCGGGGCGTGGCAGGGGGGCTCGACAGCGCCCCCTGGAATGGGGTCCGAAAACTTGGTCCATAAATCAAACACGCTTGCATGTAATAATATGAAACTCAGTACACATATAGATCTCATCGGGCCGAACAACTTTCGTGCTCTAAGTTTTACAAAAGCCCAACAGGAAGTTGGTTATTATACGTTGTTTGGAAAACGCATACAATGGAATGTGAAATACTCCTCCTAGGGATTTCATCCGATCGCCACCAAACTCGGTGAGAATAAAGTCAAGACATTGAGGATCAATTCTTGCGAACAGATTTTTGATATCTCGAACGGTTTGGCCGTGGCGAGGAAACGAATTTATGGCGAATAATGGGACACAGGAAGTGTGTTATAACTTCTGCATACATTGACTGATCTTGATGAAACTTCAGCAGTGTATTCGTTGTAAGAGGCCGATCACATGGATGTGACTATTGTGAGTCAAAGTTATAGCGCCACCAACTGGCAGCAGGAAGTGTGTCACTTTCAAAATGCTTTGAAGTTACCCTCTTACTTTTACCCGATTTGCTTCAAATTTTATGTGTATAATGTAAACACACGGCAGATGTAGACCTGTGAAAGAATTATTGATATCTTAGATACTGTTGCCGTGGCAACGCATCAAATTTTAATATTCTTTTCGGATGCGTTTGAGACTCTTAGCATGCTTGAAATTGGATGAAACTCGACAGACACATAACACTTATTAGCCAGTAGACATGTGAAAAGATTCAGAAACGGGCGTGGCAGGGGGGCTCAACAGCGCCCTCTTGAACAGGGTCTGAAAACTTGGTCCATATATCAAACACGCTTGCATGAATTAATATGAAACTCGGTACACATATAGATTTCATCGGGCCGAACAACTTTCCCTCTGTCAAGTTTCACACCAGCCCAACAGGAAGTCGGCTATTATGGGTTGTTTGGAAAACGCTTGCTGTGGAATGTGATGTACTCCTCCTAGAGAATTCATTCAATCACCTCCAAACTCAGTCAGCATGAAGTCAAGACATTGAGAATGCTAAATTGCGGACGGATTTTTGATATCTCGAACGGTTTGGCCATGGCGAGGAAACAAATTTATGGCGAGAAAAGAGAGGAGACGAAGTGTTATAACTTCTGCATACATTAACTGATCTTGATGAAACTTTAGCAGTATGTTCGTGGTAAGAGGCCGATCAGATGGATGTAACTATTGTGAGTCAAAGTTATAGCGCCACCAACTGGCAGCAGGAAGTGTGTCACTTTCAACATGCGTTTGACAAAAGTGGGTGGGTTAGTTTTACCAACAGTTACAAAAATCAGTATATATATTGGTCTCACCGAGCCGGACAACTTTCTAATTTACAGTTATTAGCTCCGAGCAAAAGGAAGTCAGATATTTTGGTTTGAATGTGGATTTTTTGGATATTTCAGACTCTGAGTTTTTGAGCTACTCTTCCTAACGGTTTTATTTTATTCACACCAAACTTTTTCAAAATGATAAAGATACATTAAAGATGCTAAATTGTGAACGGATATTAAACATCTCAAACGGTTTTGCTATAGTGAGGGACTAAAGTAAAGTAACACTTAAAGCCTCATCTTCTAAAAATGTAATTAAACACCATTTATTTCTATATAAAAGTATAAAAATGTCACAACTAAACCCATTTTATTCTTTTTTTTTTCAATTTAATAAATATTTATAAGTTTAAAAATAGTAATTGTACTATTTAGTCCCATAAAAGTCAAGTCATACATAGGGCTATACTGCCCTCTTGTGTTCAAAATCAGGTAGGCCTATTGTATCTACATAAAAATATACTAGGTATGTGACGGTGAGAATATTTTACCACCGGTTAATCGACGTGTGACACCGCTGGAGGCTTTTGAATCGCCAACTTAAAAACGAAAGTAAAATATGTTCGTCCACACTGACATTGATAGTGGTTGAGCGAGCGTTTCAAATGAATTCCTATGGAAGTAGGAATTAACTGAAAAACGTTCACTCTGTTCTGCTCGTTCCTCGCCGTGGATGCGCACCGTTATGAATGCCCGTGCAGCCATGAGCATTTTAGTTTAATTTTAAAATTAGCGCCTTTCGGGGGTTGATTGCTTGAAATTATTTTACAAAAGCACAATGTTGTGTTTTATTGCAACTGTACACAAATATAAGTTAACACTTTGCAGTTTGAATGTCGTCCTGTATAATGACGGAGTATGTTTTTATGTGTCCACTGTTCAATCGCGCCCACACCACACACACACACCCACCCACACACACACGGTTTACTATCTTTGTGGGGACTCTCCATAGATTTAATGATTTTTATACTGTACAAACTGTATATTTTATCTCCTTACACTAACCCTACCCCTAAACCTACCCACCACTGAAAACTTTCTGCATTTTTACATTTCCAAAAAAAACTCATTCTGTATGATTTATAAGCTTGTTTACCCATGGGGACCTCTATTTAGGTCCCCACTGTGACACGAGTCCCCATGAGTCTGTGTGCATTCAGGTTGAAGTCCCCACCGGGATAGAAAAACATGAACACACACACACACACACACACACACACACACACACACACACACACACACACACACACACACACACACACACACACACACACACAAACACACATTCCAGCATTGCAATCTTGACATCGCAGCCTGTTCATTATAGCCTTAATAAAATATAATAATAAAATAGTTAACCTAACATATAAAAATTACACTGCTCTAAATAGTCAGTAGTACAATTCGTACATTCACAGTAAGCACCGCTCCACTGTGATGTTTCAAGCACATTTTTGCGCGTGTGAAGAGGATGATTTTTTCTGTCGATATTGGAACACGAGTGAAGAACAAAGCCTATAATAAAGAATAGTTTAGCATCCAAATACATCGCAAATGCTGAAACATTTTGATTCTAATGAGAGGGTTACGTAAGCCCAACAGTGCTTACTTTCGTTTTAATTTTTACATTAAATTTAAAAGATTTGTTGTGGGATATTTTGAGTGTATCATAAAATCAGAATAAGCTAATAAGGTTTCTGTCTTATATATATATATATATATATATATATATAAAATATATATATAAATATAGCTGCGAGCAGCGATGAAGGGCCAAAGCCGGTGGCACCGCCACCCCGGTGCCTTTATGTAACTAAAGGCACCAGGGTGGCGGTGCCACCGGCTTGGGCCCGTAATCGCTGCTCGCAGCTATATTTATTATTTTTTTTTCTATTATTTTTCTTTCGCCTTTTTGCCACTTTTGGGGCCCTTAACATGCTCAAAAACTCTTGAATTTTTGCACACGGGTCAGAACCCGCGGCCATCAGGGCCGGACTGAAGTTGGTACCCGGGCGTGGCAGGGGGGCTCGACAGCGCCCCCTGGAATGGTGTCCGAAAACTTGGTCCATAAATCAAACACACTTGCATGTAATAATATGAAACTCAGTACACATATAGATCTCATCGGGCCGAACAACTTTCGTGCTCTAAGTTTTACAAAAGCCCAACAGGAAGTCAACTATTATGGGTTGTTTGAAAAACGCATCCTATGGAATTTGAAATACTCCTCCTAGAAAATTCGTCCAATCGCCTCCAAACTCGGTCAGCATGAAGTCAAGACATTGAGGATGAAAAATTGCCAGGGGATTTTTGATATCTCGAACGGTTTGGCCGTGGCGAGGAAACGAATTTATGGCGAATAAGGGACACAGGAAGTGTGTTATAATTCTGCATACATTAACTGATCTTGATTAAACTTCAGCAGTGTGTTCGTTGTAAGAGGCCGATCACATTGATGTGACTATTGTGAGTCAAAGTTATAGCGCCACCAACTGGCAGCAGGAAGTGTGTCACTTTCAAAATGTTTTGAAATCACTCTTATTTTTACCCGATTTGCTTCAAAATTTATGTGTATAATGTAAACACACGGCAGATGTAGACCTGTGAAAGGATTATTGATATCTTAGATACTGTTGCCATGGCAACACATCAAACTTTAATATTCTTTTTTGATGTTTTTGAGACTCTTAGCATGCTTGAAATTGGATGAAACTCGACAGACACATCACATTTATTAGCCAGTAGACATGTGCAAAGTTTCAGAAACGGGTGTGGTGGAATGGCTCAGTAGCGCCACCTTTAGTCAAAAATGGGGGCTTAGTTTTTCCTAGAATCACAAAACTTGGTACGTATATTGTTCTCATCAAGCCGGACAACTTTCTAATTTATACTCCTTAGCTCCGACCAACAGAAAGTCAGATATTTTGGTTTGAAAGAGGATTTTCTCCCTCTCTCTCTGCCTCTAGCCTACGTCTCTCTGTGTGTGTGTGTAGGGGGGTGGGGGTGGGGGTGGGGGATTTGTCTATTCCATTTAATCTTAGTTTTTCAAGGTTTCAGGGGCTTTTGGGGTCCTTAACATGCTCAAAAACTCTTGAAACTTTGCACACAGTTCAGAACCCACGGCCATCAGTGCCGGGCTGAAGCTGGTAACCGGGCGTGGCAGGGGGGCTCAACAGCGCCCCCTTGAACACGGTCTGAAAACTTGGTCCATATATCAAACACACTTGCATGAATTAATATGAAACTCGGTACACATATAGATCTCATCGGGCCGAACAACTTCCGCACTCTAATTTATTAGCTCCGTCCAACAGGAAGTCAGCTATTATGTGTTGTTTGGAGAACGTTTGCTATGGAATTTGAAACACTCCTCCTAGAAAATTAATTAAATCGCCACCAAACTCTGTGTGCATGAAGTCAAGACATTGAGGATTCTAAATTGCGGACGGATTTTTGATATCTCGAACGGTTTGGCCGTGGCGTGGAAACGCATTTATGGCGAGAAAAGAGAAACACGAAGTGGTATAACTTCTGCATACATTAACTGATCTTGATGAAACTTCAGCAGTGTGTTGGTGGTAAGAGGCCGATCAGATGGATGTAACTATTGTGAGTCAAAGTTATAGCGCCACCAACTGGCAGCAGGAAGTGTGTCACTTTCAAAATGTTTTTGACAAAAGTGGGGGGGTTAGGTTTACCCACAATTATAAAAATCAGTAAGTATATTGGTCTCATCGAGTCAGACAACTTTCTAATTTACAATCATTAGCTCTGACCAAGAGGAAGTCAGATATTTGGGTTTGAATGTGGATTTATTTGCAAATTCAGCCTCTGCATTTTTACCCACTCCTGCTAAGTGGTTTATTTTATTCACACCAAACTTTTTCAACATGATGAAAATACATTAAAGATGCTAAATTGTGAACGGATATTGAATATCTCAAACGGTTTTGCTATGGCGAGGGATTAAAGTAATGTCAAAAAAGGAATCAGAAAACGTCTCAGATCTTCTAAAAATTTAATTATACACTATTTATTTTTATATAAAATTATACAAATATCAGATCTAAACCCAGTTTTGGGTTTATTCAGTTTTTTTTTTAATTCAAGAATTATGTACAAGTTTAAAAACAGCCAGAATGAGCTATTTAGTAAAAAGAAAAAAGTCATAGGGCTATACTGCCCTCTTGTGTTCAAAATCAGGTAGGCCCATTGTATATTGTATTTATATATAAATATATTAGCGATTTGACTGAGAATTTTTTCCCACTGGTTAATCGATGTGTGACAGCGCGGTGGGGGCTTTTAAATCGCTACCTTAAAAGCGAAAGTGAAATATGGACGTCCAGTAGGAATGAACTAAAAAACATTCACTCTGTTCTGCTCGTTCCTCGCTGTAGACACATATTGCCCATGCAGCCGTGAGCATTTTAGTTTCATTTTAAAAATGGCGCCATTTCGGGGGTGGGATTGCTTGAATGTTTTTTTACAAAAGCACAATGTTGTGTTTTATTGTGAGTGTACATAAATATAAGTAAACACATTGCAATTTAAATGATGTCCTGTATGAATAAAATTACGGAGACTATATTTTTCTGTTTCCACTGTTCGATCGCGCCCGTGCCACACACACACACACACACACACACACACACACACACAAACACAACAACAACATATTGTGCATTCCAGCATTGCAATCTTGACATCGCAGCCTGTTCATTATAGCCTTAATAAAATATAATAATAAAATAGTCAACCTAACATATAAAAATTACACTGCTCTGTTTAAATAGACAGTAGTACAATTCATACTATTCACAGAAATCACTGCTCAACTGTGATGTTTCCAAGCACATTTTGCACATGTGAAGAGCATGTGAAGTTTTCCCTTCAATATTGGAACGTGAGTGAAGTACAAAGCCTATAATAAACAATAGTTTAGCATCCAAAAAAATAAATAAATATATATATAAAAAAAAACATTAAGGGACAAGACAGAGAATATTACTTGTCTGATATATATATATATATATATATATATATTTTTTTTTTTTTTTTTTTTACATATATATATATATATTTTTTTTTTTTTGTTACATATATATATATATATATATATATATATATATATATATATATATATATATTGTTGCATTATTTATATATATATATATATATATATATAAATATAGCTGCGAGCAGCGATGGAGGGCCCAAGCCAGTGACACCGCCACCCCGGTGCCTTTAGTGTAACTAAAGGCATCAGGGTGACGGTGCCACCGGCTTGGGCCCGCAATCGCTGCTCGCAGCTATATTTATTAGGGCCGAAGCCCTGAAAGGGCGAAGGCTCTATTGTTTCCGGTAGGATTATTATTATTAGGGCCCAAGCCCTGAAAGGGCGAAGGCCCTATTGTTTCCGGTAGGATTATTATTATTATTATTATTATTATTATTATTATTTTGTCAACCTTTCGGGCACTTTTGGGGCCCTTAACATGCTCGAAAACTCTTGAAATTTTGCACACACGTCAGAATCCGCGGCCATCAGGGCCGGACTGAAGCTGGTACCCGGGCGTGGCAGGGGGGCTCGACAGCGCCCCCTGGAACGAGATCCGAACACGTGTCCATAAATCAAACACGCTTGCATGTAATAATATGAAACTCGGTACACATATAGATCTCATCGGGCCGAACAACTTTCGTGCTCTAAGTTTTACGCCAGCCAAACAGGAAGTTGGCTATTTAGCGTTGTTTGGAAAGGCATGCTGTGGAATTTAATGTACTCCTCCTAGGGAATTCATCGATTCGCCTCCAAACTCGGTGTGCATGAAGTCAAGACATTGAGGATGCTAAATTGCGGACGGATTTTTGATATCTCGAACGGTTTGGCCATGGCGAGGAAACGAATTTATGGCGAAAAAAAGAAACAGGAAGTGTGTTATAACTTCTGCATACATTAACTGATCTTGATGAAACTTCAGCAGTGTGTTCGTTGTAAGAGGCCGGTCGCACAGATGTGACTATTGTGAGTCAAAGTTATAGCGCCACCAACAGGCAGCAGGAAGTACATCACTATTAAAATGCTTTGAAATCACTGTCTTATTTTTACCAGATTTGCTTCAAACTTTATGTGTACAATGTAGACACACGGCAGATGTAAACCTGTGAAAGGATTATTGATATCTTAGATACTGTTGCCGTGGCAACGCATCAAACTTTAATATTCTTTTTTTATGCTTTTGAGACTCTTAACATACTTGAAATTGCATGAAACTCAACAGACACATCACATTTATTAGCCCGTAGACATGTGCAAAGTTTCAGAAACGGGCGTGGTGGAATGGCTCAGTAGCGCCACCTTTAGTCAAAAATGGGGGCTTAGTTTTTCCTAGAATCACAAAACTTGGTATGTGTATTGTTCTCATCAAGACGGACAACTTTCTAATTTACATGAACCATCTCCGACCAACAGGAAGAGAGATATTTTGGTTTGAATATGGATTTTCTGAAGAATTTTCTCTCCCTCTCTCTGTGTCTGTGTGTGTGTGAGGGGAGGGGGGGGATTTGACTATTGCTTTTATATTGTTAATCAAGGTTTCAGGGGCTTTTGGGGTCCTTAACGTGCTCAAAAACTCTTGAAACTTTGCACACAGGTCAGAACCCACGGCCATCAGGGCCGGGCTGAAGCTGGTACCCGGGCGTGGCTGGGGGGCTCAACAGCGCCCCCTTGAACGGGGTTCTAAAACTTGATCCATATATCAAACACGCTCGCATGAATTAAAATGAAACTCGGTACACATATAGATCTCATCGGGCCGAACAACTTTACCCCGGTCAAGTTTTACGCCAGCCCAACAGGAAGTCGGCTATTATGGGTTGTTTGGAAAACGCTTGCTGTGGAATGTGAAATACTCCTCCTAGAAAATTCACCGTGTCCCCTTCAAACTCGGTGTGCATGTAGTCAAGACTTTGAGGATGCTAAATTGCGGACGGATTTTTGATATCTCGAACGGTTTGGCTGTGGCGAGGAATCGAATTTATGGCGAGAAAAGAGAAACACGGAAGTGGAATAACTTCTGCATACATTAACTGATCTTGATGAAACTTCAGCAGTGTGTTCGTGGTAAGAGGCCGATCAGATGGATGTAGCTATTGTGAGTCAAAGTTATAGCGCCACCAACTGGCAGCAGGAAGTGTGTCACTTTCAACATGCTTTTGACAAAAGTGGGGGGGTTAGTTTTAACTACAGTAAAGAAAAAATAGTTTGTATATTGTTCTCATCAAGCCGGACAACTTTCTAATTTACATTCAATAGCTCTGGCCATCAGGAAGTCAGATATTTTGGTCTGAATGTGGATTTTTTTGCAAAATCAGCCTCTGAATTTTTAGCCACTCCTCTTAAACTATTTATTTTATTCGTACCAAACTTTTTCAACATGATGAAACTACATTAAATATGCTAAATTGTGAATGGATAATAAATATCTCAAACGGTTTTGCTATGGCGAGGGATTAAAGTAATGTCCAAAAAGGAAACACTAAAAATCTTCTAAAAATGTAATTATATACCATTTATTTCTATATAAAAGAATACAAATATCACAACTAAACCCATTTTATTCTGTTTTTGCAATTCAAGAAGAATGAAAAAGTTAAAACAGGCTATTTAGTGCTATTTGGTTCAACAAAAAAGCAAACATAGGGCTATACTGCCCTCTTGTGTCCAAAAGGACATCAAAATAGTATATAAAACTTTTTACCAGGTAGGCCAATATTGTATTTAAATATACATTTATTAGGTATGTGTCTGAGGATATTTTCCCACCGGTTAATCGACGTGTGACACGAGTGGGTGCTTTTAAATCGCTAATATAAAAGTGAAAGAAAAATAATGATAATGTTGCACACACAAATCACACACATGTGGGAAAGAATAAACAACACTAAACCGCCATTAGGTGTCGCCAGGCATCCATCTTAATAAGCGAGTCATTGATTCATTCGTTCAAACGATTCGTTCGAATGAGTCGATCATGATTAAGACAGATGTTTATGGATTGATCATTCAATCTTTGAGTCAACCGATTCGTTAAAAATGCTGAATCGTTCAGTCATGAGAAAACACGTGATGCGTGATGGTTCTGCCGTGATCTTTGTTTAACTATTTTCGCTGCTGAAACAGAACAAAAACAGTCAACATTGCATCTAAAATGTAAGTGACTTAATTGTAACTGTTTATTAACCTGTTGTATGAAATCTAGGGGTGGGAGAAAAAATTTATTCTTAGATGCATCGCGATGCGGACGTGGACGATTCTGAATCGATTCACAAATGTCAAAAAATCGATTCTCTAAAAAAATATTTTTCTAATAACGTAATATTGACGGAAGGCAAAAGGCGGAACTCTAAGCGGACGTGCGTGCAGTCTGTGGCACGCACATAACAGAGAAGTTTCTTCTGCTCACCAAGGCTGCATTTATTTGATTAAAAATACAAACAAAAACAGTAATATTGTAAAATATTATTCCAATTTAAAACAGCTGCTTTCTATTTTAATATATTTTAAACTGTTATTTATTCCTGTGATCAAAGCTGAGTTTTCAGCATCATTACTCCAGTCGTCACTGTCACATGATCCTTCAGAAATTATTCTAATATGATGATTGATACTCAAGAAACATTCATTATTATTTTAAATGTCGAAAACAGTTGTGTACAGTCTTTGATGAATAGAAAGTTCAAAAGAACAGCATTTATCTGAAATCTAAAGCTTTTGTAACGTTAAACACTACCGCTCAAAAGTTTTGGGTTTGTAATAATTAAAATTTTATTTTTTGGGGAAATAAATAAAATAAATCAGTACTTTTATTTATGAAGGATGAGTTAAACTGATCAACAGTTACAGTAAAGACATTTATAATGTTAAAAATATATATATATGAAATATATGCTGTTCTTTTGAACTTTACATTCATCAAAGCATTTTGAAAAAAAAAATCTGTACACAACTGTTTTCAACATTGAAAATAATAATGAATATTTATTGAGCATCAATCATCATATTAGTATGATTTCTGAAGGATCATGTGACACTGAAGACTGGAGTAATGATGCTGAAAACTCAACTTTGATCACAGAAATGAATTACTATGTAAAATATTTAAAAATTGAAAACAGCTGTTTTAAATTGGAATAATATTTCACAATATTACTGTTTTTGTTTGTATTTTTAATCAATAAATGCAGCCTTGGTGAGCAGAAGAGACTTCTCCTAAAAACATTAAAAATCTTACTGACCCCAAACTTTTGAACAATAATATATATATATATATATATATATATATATATATATATATATATATATATACATATATATGTATGTGTGTGTATGTATGTATGTATGTATGTATATATATATATATATATATATATATATATAAATATAGCTGCGAGCAGCGATGGAGGGCCAAAGCCGGCCGTACCGCCACCCCGGTGCCTTTAGGTAACTAAAGGCACCGGGGTTGCGGTGCCACCGGCTTGGGCCCGTAATCGCTGCTCGCAGCTATATTTATTTTTTTCTACTTCTCGGGCACTTTTGGGGCCCTTAACATGCTAAAAAACTCTTGAAATTTTGCACACACGTCAGAACCTGCGGCCATCAGGGCCGGACTGAAGCTGGTACCCGGGCGTGGCACGGGGGCTCGACAGCGCCCCCTGGAATGGTGTCTGAAAAATTGGTCCATAAATCAAACACGCTTGCATGTAATAATATGAAACTCAGTACACATATAGATCTCATCGGGCCGAACAACTTTCGTGCTCTAAGTTTTACACCAGCCCAACAGGAAGTCGGTTATTATACGTTGTTTGGAAAATGCATACAATGGAATGTGAAATACTCCTCCTAGGGAATTCATCCGATCGCCACCAAACTAGGTGTGAATGAAGACAAGACATTGAGGATGCTAAATTGCGAACGGATTTTTGATATCTCGAACGGTTTGGCCGTGGCGAGGAAACGAATTTATGGCGAATAATGGGACACAGGAAGTGTGTTATAACTTCTGCATACATTAACTGATCTTGATGAAACTTCAGCAGTGTGTTCGTTGTAAGAGGCCGAACACAAGGATGTGACTATTGTGAGTCAAAGTTATAGCGCCACCAACTGGCAGCAGGAAGTGTGTCACTTTCAAAATGCTTTGAAATCACTCTCTTATTTTTACCCGATTTGCTTCAAACTTTATGTGTATAATGTAGACACACGGCAGATGTAGACCTGTGAAAGGATTATTGATATCTTAGATACTGTTGCCATGGCAACGCATCAAACTTTATTATTCTTTTTTGATGCTTTTGAGACTCTTAACATACTTGAAATTGCATGAAACTCAACAGACACATCACACTTATTAGCCAGTAGACATGTGAAAAGTTTCAGAAACGGGCATGGCAGGGGGGCTCAACAGTGCCCCTTTGAACAGGGTCCCAAAACTTGGTCCATAGATCAAACACGCTTGCATGAATTAATATGAAACTCGGTACACATATACATCTCATCGGGCCGAACAACTTTCCCCGGGTCAAGTTTTACGCCAGCCCAACAGGAAGTCGGCTATTATGGGTTGTTTGGAAAACGCTTGCTGTGGAATGCGAAGTACTCCTCCTAGAGAATTCATCCAATCCCCACCAAACTCGGTGTGCATGAAGTCAAGACATTGAGGATGCTAAATTGCGGACGGATTTTTGATATCTCGAACGGTTTGGCCGTGGCGAGGACACATTTATGGCGAGAAAATAGAAACAGGAAGTGTGTTATAACTTCAGCATACATTGACAGATCTTGATAAAACTTCAGCAGTGTGTTCGTTGTAAGAGGCCGATCACATTGATGTGACTATTGTGAGTCAAAGTTATAGCGCCACCAACTGGCAACAGGAAGTTTGTCACTTTCAAAATGCTTTGAAATCACCCTCTTATTTTTACCCGATTTGCTTCAAACTTTATGTGTATAATGTAAACACACGGCAGATGTAAACCTGTGAAAGGATTATTGATATCTTAGATATTGTTGCCGTGGCAACGCATCAAATTTTAATATTCTTTTCGGATGCTTTAGAGACTCTTCACATGCTTGAAAATGCATGAAACTCGACAGACACATCACATTTATTAGCCAGTAGACATGTGAAAAGTTTCAGAAACAGGCGTGGCAGGGGGGCTCAACAGCGCCCCCCTTGAACGGGGTCTGAAAACTTGGTCCATATATAAAACACGCTTGCATGAATTAATATGAAACTCGGTACACATATAGATCTCGTCAGGCCGAACAACTTTCCCTCTGTCAAGTTTCACGCCAGCCCAACAGGAAGTCGGCTATTATGGGTTGTTTGGAAAACGCTTGCTGTGGAATGTGAAGTACTCCTCCTAGAGAATTCATCCCATCCCCACCAAACTCGGTGTGCATGAAGTCAAGACATTGAGGATGCTAAATTGCGGACGGATTTTTGATATCTCGAACGGTTTGGCCGTGGCGAGGAAACGAATTTATGGCGAGAAAAGAGAAACACGAAGTGGAATAACTTCTGCATACATTAACTGATCTTGATGAAACTTCAGCAGTGTGTTCGTGGTAAGAGGCCGATCAGATGGATGTAACTATTGTGAGTCAAAGTTATAGCGCCACCAACTGGCAGAAGGAAGTGTGCCACTTTCAACATGCTTTTGACAAAAGTGGGGGGGTTAGGTTTTACCAACAGTTACAAACATCAGTATATATATTGGACTCACCGAGCCGGACAACTTTCTAATTTACAGTCATTAGCTCAGAGCAAAAGGAAGTCAGATATTTTGGTTTGAATGTGGATTTTTTGGATATTTCAGACTCTTGAGTTTTTAGCTACTCTTCCAAACTGGCTTATTATATTCACACCAAACTTTTTCAAAATGATGAAAATACATTAAAGATGCTAAATTGTGAACAGATATTAAACATCTCAAACGGTTTTGCTATAGTGAGGGTACAAAATGTACAAAAATGAAAGCCTCATCTTCTAAAAATGTAATAATACACCATTTATTTCTATATAAAAGTATACAAATATCACAACCAAACCCATTTTATTCTTTTTTTTTTTCAATTTAATAAATATTTATAAGTTTAAAAATAGTAATTGTACTATTTAGTCCCATAAAAGTCAAGTCATACATAAGGCTATACTGCCCTCTTGTGTTCAAAATCAGGTAGGCCTATTGTATCTACATAAAAATATACTAGGTATGTGACGTTGAGAATATTTTACTACCGGTTAATCGACGTGTGACACCGCTGTGGGCTTTTGAATCGCCAACTTAAAAACGAAAGTAAAATATGTTCGTCCGCACTGACATTGATAGTGGTTGAGTGGGCGTTTCAAATGAATTCCTATTGAAGTAGGAATTAACTGAAAAACGTTCACTCTGTTCTGCTCGTTCCTCGTCGTGGATGCGCACCATTATGAATGCCCCTGCAGTCATGAGCATTTTAGTTTAATTTTAAAATTAGCGCCTTTCGGGGGGTGGATTGCTTGAAATTATTTTACAAAAGCACAATGTTGTGTTTTATTGCGACTGTACACAAATATAAGTTAACACTTTGCAGTTTGAATGTTGTCCCGTATAATGACGGAGTATGTTTTTATGTGTCCACTGTTCCATCGCGCCCACGCCACACACACACACACACACACGCACACGCACGCACACACACACACACACACACACACACACACGGTTTACTATCTTTGTGAAGACTCTCCATAGACTTAATGGTTTTTATACTTTACAAACTGTATATTCTATCTCCTCACACTAACCCTATCCCTAAACCTACCCATCACAGAAAACTTTCTGCATTTTTACATTTCCAAAAAAACTCATTCTGTATGATTTATAAGCTTGTTTACCCATGGGGACCTCTATTTAGGTCCCCACTGTGACACCAGTCCCCATGAGTCTGTGTGCATTCAGGTTGAAGTCCCCACCGGGATAGAAAAACATGAACACACATACACACACACACACACACACACACACACACACACACACACACACACACACACACACACACACACACACACACATTCCAGCATTGCAATCTTGACATCGCAGCCTGATCATTATAGCCTTAATAAAATATAATAGTAAAATAGTCAACCTAACATATAAAAATTGCACTGCTCTAAATAGTCAGTAGTACAATTCGTACATTCACAGTAAGCACCGCTCCACTGTGATGTTTCCAAGCACATTTTTGCACGTGTGAAGAGGATGATTTTTTCCATCAATATTGGAACACGAGTGAAGAACAAAGCCTATAATAAAGAATAGTTTAGCATCCAAATACATGGCAAATGTTGAAACATTTTGATTCTAATGAGAGGGTTACGTGAACCCAACACTGCTTACTTTCATTTTTATTTTTACATTAAATTTAAAGGATTTGTTGTGGAATATTTTGAGTGTATGGTAAAATCAGAATAAGGTAAGTCAAGTAATATTTTCTGTCTTTTATATATTTATATATGTGTGTGTATATATATATATATATATATATATATATATACTGTATATATATATATATATATATATATATATATATATATACTGTATATATATATATATATATATATATATATATATATATATATATATATATATAAATATAGCTGCGAGCAGCGATGAAGGGCCGTAATTAGGGCCCAAGCCCTGAAAGGGCGAAGGCCCTATTGTTTTCGGTAGGATTATTTATTATTATTAGGGCCCAAGCCCTGAAAGGGCGCAGAGCCCTATTGTTTTCGGTAGGATTATTTATTATTATTAGGGCCCAAGCCCTGAAAGGGCGCAGAGCCCTATTGTTTTCGTTAGGATTATTAGGGCCCAAGCCCTGAAAGGGCGAAGGCCCTATTGTTTTTGTTAGGATTATTATTATTATTATTATTATTATTGTTCTTCAAGGGTTCGGGGGCTTTTGGGGCCCTTAACGTGCTCAAAAACTCATGAAACTTTGCACGCAGGTCAGAAGCTGCGGCCATTAGGGCCGGGCTGAAGATGGTACCTGGGCGTGGCAGGGGGGCTCGACAGCGCCCCCTTGAATGGGGTCCGAGTGCGGTCCGAAAACTTGGTCCATATACCAAACATTCTTGCATGAATTAATATGAAACTCGGTACACATATAGATCTTATTGGGCTGAACAACTTTCGTGCTCTAAGTTTTACGCCAGCCCAACAGGAAGTCGGCTATTATGGGTAGTTTGGAAAACGCATGCTGTGGAATTTGATGTACTCCTCCTAGGAAATCCATCCATTCGCTTCCAAACTCGGTGTGCATGAAGTCAAGACATTGAGAATGATAAATTGCGGACGGATTTTTGATATCTCGAACGGTTTGGCCGTGGCGAGGAAACGAATTTATGGCGAATAATGGGACACAGGAAGTGTATTATAACTTCTGCATACATTGACTGATCTTGATAAAACTTCAGCAGTGTGTTCGTGGTCAGAGGCCGATCACATTGATGTGACTATTGTGAGTCAAAGTTATAGCGCCACCAACTGGCAGCAGGAAGTGTGTCCCTTACAAAATGCTTTGAAATCACCCTCTTATTTTTACCCGATTTGCTTCAAACTTTATGTGTATAATGTAAACACACGGCAGATGTAGACCTGTGAAAGGATTATTGATATCTTTAATACTGTTGCCATGGCAACGCTTCAAACTTTAATATTCTTTTTTGATGCTTTTGAGACTCTTAACATACTTGAAATTGGATGAAACTCGACAGACACATCACATTTATTAGCCCGTAGACATGTGCAAAGTTTCAGAAACGGCCATGGTGAGGGGCTCAGTAGCGCCACCTTTACTCATAAGTGGGGGGGTTAGTTTTATCAACAGCAACAAAACTTAGTATGTGTATTGTTCTCATCAAGACGGACAACTTTCCAATTGACATTAACTATCTCCGACCAACAGGAAGAGAGATATTTTGGTTTGAATGTGGATTTTCTGAAGAATTTTCTCTCCCTCTCTGTGTCTCTGTGTGTGTGAGGGGAGGGGGGGGATTTGACTATTGCTTTTATATTGTTAATCAAGGTTTCAGGGGCTTTTGGGGTCCTTAACGTGCTCAAAAACTTTTGAAACTTTGCACACAAGTCAGAACCCCCTGCCATCAGGGACGGGCTGAAGCTGGTACCCGGGCTTGGCAGGGGGGCTCAACAGCGCCCCCTTGAACGGGGTCCCAAAACTTGGTCCATAGATCAAACACGCTTGCATGAATTAATATGAAACTTGGTACACATATAGATCTCATCGTGCCGAACAACTTTCCCCTGGTCAAGTTTTACGCCAGCCCAACAGGAAGTCGGCTATTATGGGTTGTTTAGAAAACGCTTGCTGTGGAATGTGAAATATTCCTCCTAGAAAATTCACCGTGTCCCCTCCAAACTCGGTGTGCATGTAGTCAAGACTTTGAGGATGCTAAATTGCGGACGGATTTTTGATATCTCGAACGGTTTGGCCGTGGCGAGGAATCGAATTTATGGCGAGAAAAGAGAAACACGAAGTGGAATAACTTTCTGCATACATTAACTGATCTTGATGAAACTTCAGCAGTGTGTTCGTGGTAAGAGGCCAATCAGATGGATGTAACTATTGTGAGTCAAAGTTATAGCGCCACCAACTGGCAGCAGGAAGTGTGTCACTTTCAACATGCTTTTGACAAAAGTTGGGGGGTTAGTTTTAAGTACAGTAAAAAAAAAATTGTTTGTATATTGTTCTCATCAAGCCGGACAACTTTCTAATTTTCATTCATTAGCTCCGGCCATCAGGAAGTCAGATATTTTGGTCTGAATGTGGATTTTTTTGCAAAATCAGCCTCTGAATTTTTAGCCAATCCTCTTAAACTATTTATTTTATTCCCACCAAACTTTTTCAACATGATGAAAATACATTAAATATGCTAAATTGTGAATGGATAATAAATATCTCAAACGGTTTTGCTATGGCGAGGGATTAAAGTAATGTCCAAAAAGGAAACACTAAAAATCTTCTAAAAATGTAATTATATACCATTTATTTCTATATAAAAGTATACAAATATCACAACTAAACCCATTTTATTCTGTTTTTGCAATTCAAGAAGAATGAAAAAGTTAAAAACAGGCTATTTAGTGCTATTTGGTTAAACAAAAAAGCAAACATAGGGCTATACTGCCCTCTTGTGTCCTAAAGGACATCAAAATAGTATATAAAACTTTTTACCAGGTAGGCCAATATTGTATTTAAATATACATTTATTAGGTATGTGTCTGAGGATATTTTACCACCGGTTAATCGACGTGTAACACCGCTGGGGGCTTTTGAATTGCCAACTTAAAAACGAAAGTAAAATATGTTCGTCCGCTCTGACATTGATAGTGGTTGAGCGAGCGTTTCAAATGAATTTCTATGGAAGTAGGAATTAACTGAAAAACGTTCACTCTGTTCTGCTCATTCCTCACCGTGGATGCGCACCGTTTTAAATCGCTAATATGAGCATTTTAGTTTAATTTTAAAATTAGCACCTTTTGGGTGGAGGATTGCTTGAAATTATTTTACAAAAGCACAATGTTGTGTTTTATTGCGACTGTACACAAATATAAGTTAACACTTTGCAGTTTGAATATCATCCTGTATAATGACGGAGTATGTTTTTATGTGTCCACTGTTCAATCGCACCCACGCCACACACACACTCACACACACACACACACACACACACACACACACACACACGCACACGGTTTACTATCTTTGTTGGGACTCTCCATAGACTTAATGGTTGTATACTGTACAAACTGTATATTCTATCTCCTCACACTAACCCTATCCCTAAACCTACCTATCACAGAAAACTTTCTGCATTTTTACATTTCCAAAAAAACTCATTCTGTATGATTTATAAGCTTGTTTACCCATGGGGACCTCTATTTAGGTCCCCACTGTGACACGAGTCCCCATGAGTCTGTGTTCATTCAGGTTAAAGTCCCCAACGGAATAGAAAAACATGAACACACACACACACACACACACACACACACACACACATTCCAGCATTGTAATCTTGACATCGCAGCCTGTTCATTATAGCCTTCATAAAATATAATAATAAAATAGTCAACCTAACATATAAAAATTACACTGCTCTAAATAGTCAGTAGTACAATTCATACATTCACAGTAAGCACCACTCCACTGTGATGTTTCCAAGCACATTTTTGCGCTTGTGAAGAGGATGATTTTTTCCATCGATATTGGAACACGAGTGAAGAACAAAGCCTATAATAAAGAATAGTTTAGCATCCAAATACATCGCAAATGTTGAAACATTTTGATTCTAATGAGAGGGTTACGTGAGCCCAACACTGCTTTCTTTCATTTTTATTTTTACATTAAATTTAAAGGATTTGTTGCGGAATATTTTGAGTGTATCATAAAATCAGAATAAGGTAAGTCAAGTAATATTTTTGGTCTTTTATATACATATATATATATATATATATAAATATAGCTGCGAGCAGCGATGAAGGGCCAAAGCCGGCGGTACCGCCACCCCGGTGCCTTTAGGTAACTAAAGGCACTGGGCTTGCGGTGCCACCGGCCTGGGCCCGTAATCGCTGCTCGCAGCTATATTTATTATTATTATTATTGTTGTTCAAGGGTTCGGGGGCTTTTGGGGCCCTTAACAGACTCAAAAACCCATTAGGGCCGGGATGAAGCTGGTACCCGGGCGTGGCAGGGGGACTCGACAGCGCCCCCTGGAATAGCATCCAAAAACTTGGTCCATAAATCAAACATGCTTGCATGTAATAATATGAAACTCGGTACACATATAGATCTCATCGGGCCGAACAACTTTCGTGCTCTATGTTTTACACCAGCTCAACAGGAAGTTGGCTATTTAGGGTTGTTTGAAAAACACATGCTGTGGAATTTAATGTACTTCTCCTACAGAATTCATCCAATCCCCAGCAAATTCGGGCAGCTTGAAGTCAAGACATTGAGGATGCTAAATTGCGGACGGATTTTTGATATCTCGAACGGTTTGGCCGTAGCGAGGAAACGAATTTATAGCGAGAAAAGAGATACAGGAAGTGTGTTATAACTTCTGCATACATTGACTGATCTTGATGAAACTTCAGCAGTGTGTTTGTTGTCAGAGGCCGATCAGATGGATGTGACTATTGTGAGTCAAAGTTATAGCGCCACCAACTGGCAGCAGGAAGTGTGTCATTTTCAAAATGCTTTGAAATCACCCTCTTATTTTTACCCGATTTGCTTCAAACTTTATGTGTATAATGTAAATACACGGCAGATGTAGACCTGTGAAAGGATTATTGATATCATAGATACTGTTGCCGCGGCAACGCATCAAACTTTAATATTCTTTTCGGATGCTTTTGAGACTCTTTGCATGCTTGAAATTGGATGAAACTCGACAGACACATAACACTTATTAGCCAGTAGACATGTGAAAAGTTTCAGAAATGGGCGTGGCAGGTGGGCTCAACAGCACCCCCTTGAACAGGGTCTGAAAACTTGGTCCATATATCAAACACGCTTGCATGAATTAATATGAAACTCGTTACACATAAAGATCTCATCGGGCCGAACAACTTTCCCTTTGTCAAGTTTCACGCCAGCCCAACAGGAAGTCAGCTATTATGGGTTGTTTGGAGAATGCTTGCTGTGGAATTTGAAACACTCCTCCTAGAAAATGAATTCAATCGTCACCAAACTCGGTGTGCATGAAGTCAAGACATTGAGGATTCTAAATTGCGGACGGATTTTTGATATCTCGAACGGTTTGGTCGTGGCGAGGAAACGCATTTATGGCGAGAAAAGAGAAACACGAAGTGTTATAACTTCAGCATACATTAACTGATCTTAATGAAACTTCAGCAGTGTGTTCGTGGTAAGAGGCCGATCAGATGGATGTAACTATTGTGAGTCAAAGTTATAGCGCCACCAACTGGCAGCAGGAAGTGTGTCACTTTCAAAATGCTTTTGAGAAAAGTGGGGGGGTTAGGTTTACCCACAATTACAAAAATCAGTAAGTATATTGGTCTCATCGAGCCGGACAACTTTCTAATTTACAGTCATTAGCTTGGACCAACAGGAAGTCAGATATTTTGGTTTGAATGTAGATTTTTTGGATATTTCAGACTCTGAGTTTTTAGCTACTCCTCCTAAGTGTTTAAAAATAGCCAGAATGTTTTTTTAGTCCAAAAAATAAATTAATCATGTAATTTATAGAGCTATACTGCCCTCTTGTGTTCAAAATCAGGTAGGCCTATAGTATTTATATATAAATATATTAGGGAGGTGACTGTGGGAATATTTTCCCACCGGTTAATCGCGTGTGACAGCCCTGAGGGCTTTTAAATTGCTAAGTTAAAAGCGAAAGTAAAATACGGACATCAGCACAGACATTGATAATGGTGCGGAGTAGAGCGAGCATTTTCAATGTATTCCTATGGAAGTAGGAATGAACTAAGACAATTTAACCCTTTCACACGTAAGTTTAAAATATTCTGGCTGACCCCCCTAGCGTGAGTTTTTCAAGGCGACCGTTATTTAGAACGTGTCACTTTATGGTTTCCATGGTGACGCGTCATTGCTTCTCACGTGACATACCGCAGCAACAACAGCACTGAATGAATGATGATATGCTTTTATGTCAGTTTTCCTTTTTAATTCAAAATATTCACAAATTTGCTAGCTATGGCATGAAATATCTGATATTCCGATTGTCAAATATATGCAAGTGGAAGTGTTTTGTTGTTTAAACACCTTTATAACGATCGCGTTAGTTGAGCTGTATGCGCGATGGGCGCCGCCATGTTAGTTTGTGCCGCAGACGCAGTTCAGAGAATCGGATCTGTTGGATTTATTTACAACACGTGAATTCATCCACTTCTCCTGAAATACATAAAAGTAAGTGGCTGGTGAACTGGGAGAAGAATAGAGTAAACTTTAAAGTTACTTACACAATGTGTATCTGATATGAATAAAACGTTATAATGGAAAGGATTGTTGTTGCCTCTTCCATAGACATCAGTGTGTATTTTACAAACTCTAAATTTATTGTTTTTTTAGTACTTATGTAAATGTATATGTCTGAAACCTAAAATAAGCATTATGTGGTTGAAAACACTGAAAAGTTGTGATATATGACAGCTCTGAGCGCGCCTGTCTCTGGCTCAGCGCCAGCCAACGCGCGAAAGCACATTTGAATTTAGCAGTTGATCACGTGATGCGCTGACCGTTCTAATCACACCGGTGTGATCGTACGCTCCAGGGACCAGCCTAGACTGATCACACCGGTGTGATCGTACGTGCGAAAGGGTTAAGTATGTTTTTATGTGTCCACTGTTCAATCGTGCCCGCGTCACACACACACACACATTCCAGCATTGTAATCTTGACATCGCTGCCTGTTCATTATAGCCCTAATAAAATATAATGATAAAATAGTCAACCTAACATATAACAATTACACTGCTGTTTAAATAGTAAGTAGTACAATTCGTACATTCACAGTAAGCACCTCTCCACTGTAATGTTTCCAAGCACTTTTTCGCGCTTGTGAAGAGGATGATTTTTTCCGTCGATATTGCAACACGAGAGAAGTACAAAGCCTATAATTAAGAATAGTTTAGCATCCAAATACAAGCAAATATTGAAACATTTTGATTCTAATGAGAGGGTTACTTGAGCCCAACACTGCTTACATTCATTTTTATTTTTACATTAAATTTAAAGGATTTGTTGTGGAATATTTTGAGTGTATCATAAAATCAGAATAAGGTAAGACAAGTAATATTTTCATATATATATATACGAGCAGCGATGAAGGGCCAAAGCCGGCGGCACCGCCACCCCGGTGCCTTTAGGCAACTAAAGGCACCGGGGTGGCGGTGCCACCGGCTTGGGCCCGTAATCGCTGCTCGCAGCTATATTTATTATTATTCTTATTTTTCTGTCAAGCTTTCGGGCACTTTTGAGACCCTTAACGTGCTCGAAAACTCTTGAAACTTTGCACACGGGTCAGAACCCGCGGCCATCAGGGCCGGGCTAAAGCTGGTACCCGGGCGTGGCAGGGGGGCTCGACAGCGCCCCCTTGAACGGGGTCCGAAAACTTGGTCCATAAATCAGACACGCTTGCATGTAATAATATGAAACTCGGTACACATATAGATCTCATCGGGCCGAACAACTTTCGTACTTTTACTTTTTACGCCAGCCCAACAGGAAGTCGGCTATTATGGGTTGTTTGGAAACGCATGCTGTGGAATTTAATGTACTCCTCCTAGAGAATTTATCCAATCGCCTCCAAACTCGGTCAGCATGAAGGCAAGACATTGAGGATGCTAAATTGCGGACGGATTTTTGATATCTCAAACGGTTTGTCCATGGTGAGGAAACAAATTTATGGCGAATAAGGGACACAGGAAGTGTGTTATAACTTCAGCATACATTATTTGATCTTGATGAAACTTCAGCAGTGTGTTCGTTGTAAGAGGCTGATCACATGGATGTGACTATTGTGAGTCAAAGTTATAGCGCCACCAACTGGCAGCAGGAAGTGTGTCCCTTTCAAAATGCTTTGAAATCACCCTCTTCTTTTTACCCGATTTGCTTCAAACTTTATATGTATAATGTAAACACACGGCAGATGTAGGCCTGTGAAAGGATTTTTGATATCTTTAATACTGTTGCCATGGCAACGCTTCAAACTTTAATATTCTTTTTTGATGCTTTTGAGACTCTTAACATACTTGAAATTGGATGAAACTCGACAGACACATCACATTTATTAGCCCGTAGACATGTGCAAAGTTTCAGAAACGGGCGTGGTGAGGGGCTCAGTAGCGCCACCTTTAGTCATAAGTGGGGGGGTTAGTTTTATCAACAGCAACAAAACTTGGTATGTGTATTGTTCTCATCAAGACGGACAACTTTCTAATTTACATGATCTATCTCCGACCAACAGGAAGAGAGATATTTTGGTTTGAATGTGGATTTTCTGAAGAATTTTCTCTCCCTCTCTCTGTGTCTCTGTGTGTGTGAGGGGAGGGGGGATTTGACTATTGCTTTTATATTGTTAATCAAGGTTTCAGGGGCTTTTGGGGTCCTTAACGTGCTCAAAAACTCTTGAAACTTTGCACACAAGTCAGAACTCCCTGCCATCAGGCACGGGCTGAAGCTGGTACCCGGGCGTAGCAGGGGGGCTCAACAGCGCCCCCTTGAAAGGGGTCCCAAAACTTGGTCCATAGATCAAACACGCTTGCATGAATTAATATGAAACTCGGTACACATATAGATCTCATCGGGCCGAACAACTTTCCCCCGGTCAAGTTTTACGCCAGCCCAACAGGAAGTTGGCTATTATGGGATGTTTGGAAAGCGCTTGCTGTGGAATGTGAAGTAGTCCTCCTAGAGAATTCATCCAATCCCCACCAAACTCGGTGTGCATGAAGTCAAGACATTGAGGATTCTAAATTACGGATGGATTTTTGATATCTCGAACGGTTTGGCCGTGGCGAGGAAAATTTATGGCGAGAAAAGAGAAACACGAAGTGGTATAACTTCTGCATACATTAACTGATCTTCATGAAACTTCACCAGTGTGTTCGTGGTAAGAGGCCGATCAGATGGATGTAACTATTGTGAGCCAAAGTTATAGTGTCACCAACTGGCAGCAGGAAGTGTGTCACTTTCAACATGCTTTTGACAAAAGTGGGGGGGTTAGTTTTACCAACAGTTACAAAAATCAGTATATATATTGGTCTCATCGAGTCAGACAACTTTCTAATTTACATTCATTAGCTCCGAGCCAAAGGAAGTCAGATATTTTGGTCTGAATATGGATTTTTTTGCAAAAGCAGCCTCTGAGTTTTTAGTTACTCCTCCTAAAAGGTTTATTTTATTCCCACCAAACTTTTTCAACATGATACAAATATATGAATGATGCTAAATTGTAAACGGATATTGAATATCTCAAACGGTTTTGCTATGGCGAGGGATTAAATTAATGTCAAAAAGGAAGCAGGACACATCTCATAACTTCTAAAAATGTAATTATACACCATTTATTTTTACATAAAATTATACAAATATTAGAACTAAACCCATTTTGTTCTGTTTTTGCAATTCAAGGAGTATGAAAAAGTTAAAAACAGGCTATTTAGTGCTATTTGGTTCAACAAAAAAGCAAACATAGGGCTATACTGCCCTCTTGTGTCCAAAAGGATATCAAAATAGTATATAAAACGTTTTACTAGGTAGGCCTATTGTATTTAAATATAAATTTATTAGGTATATGACTGTGAGGATATTTTCCCATCGGTTAATCGATGAGTGACACGAGCGGGTGCTTTTAAATCACTAATATAAAAGTGAAAGTAAAAAACGGACGCCCGCACGGACATTGATAATGGTGCAAACACGTTGGAAAGAATGATACTTTTAAACATAACACTAAACCGCCATTAGGTGTCGCCAAGCGACCATCTTACTGAGCGAGTCATTGATTCATTCGTTCAAACGAGTCATTCATGATTGAGACAGATGTTTATGGATTGACCATTGAATTTTTGAGTCAACCGATTCGTTTCAAAATGCTGAATCATTCAGTAATGAGAAAACAAGTTGCTGTGAGATGCGCGATGGTTCTGCTGTGATCTTTGTTTAACTATTTTTGCTGCTGAAACAGAACAAAAACAGTCAATATTGCATCTAAAATGTAAGTGACTTAATTGTAACTGTTTATTAACCTGTTGTATGAAATCAATGTCACAGTTTCAATCGTGATTGTATTCAGGAAATAGTTGCCTACTCGTCAAGTGAGGTTGCTTAACTCTATCATATGTTATAAAATATATAAAAACTCCATATTTGTCATTTTTATAGTCAGTATGTTGTTAACTGGGTTGCTTTTTTGTGTGCTGCGCTCATTTGTTTACAATTCTCCTGGAGAAGCAGCATGAGCCTCAGCAGGGCAACCTTGTTACCATTGATCAGTAATACATTTATTATTAACTGCTGATTGCAACTTAAAATTAATGTAATGAAATTAGAATAATCTCTCGTTTTAGTGATTCCCAAGTTATGTTTTTGTTATTGACGTTCTAATCAGACTATACTCTGGTCGGGCAAGTAAAATTCTCTTTCAGGTAGGCCTACTGTATTTATATATAAATATATTAGGGATGTGACTGTGATCAAATTTTCCCACCGGTTAATCGACGTGTGACACCGCTGAGGGCTTTTAAATCGCTAACTTAAAAGCGAAAGTAAAATACAGACGTCCGCACAGACATTGATAATGGTGCAGAGGAGAGCGAGCATTTTCAATGTATTCCTATGGAAGTAGGAATTAACTAAAACATTTTATTTATGTTTTTATGTGTCCACTGTTCAACCGCAACCAAAATGTTGCGGTCACACACACACACACACACACACACACACATTCCAGAATTGCAATCTTGACATCGCAGCCTGGTCATTATAGCCCTAATACAATATAATAATAAAAATAGTCAACCTAACATATACGAATTACACTGCTCTGTTTAAATAGTCAGTAGTACAATTTGTACCATTCACAGTAAGCAGAGCTCCACTGTGATGTTTCCAAGCACATTTTTGCACATGTGAAGAGGATGATTTTTTCTATCGATATTGGAACACGAGTGAAGTACAAAGCCTATAATAAAGAATAGTTTAGCATCCAAATACATAGCAAATATTGAAACATTTTGATTCTAATGAGAGGGTTACGTGAGACCAACACTGCTTACTTTCGTTTTTATTTTTACATTAAATTTAAAGGATTTGTTGTGGAATATTTTGAGTGTATCATAAAATCAGAATAAGGTAAGACAAGTAATATTTTCTGTCTTCTATATATATATATATATATATATATATATATACATATATATATGTGTGTGTGTGTGTATATATATATATATATATATATAGAGAGAGAGATATAGATAGGATATATATATATATATATATATATATATATAGATAGACTCCCTGCCATCAGGCACGGGCTGAAGCTGGTACCCGGGCGTAGCAGGGGGGCTCAACAGCGCCCCCTTGAAAGGGGTCCCAAAACTTGGTCCATAGATCAAACACGCTTGCATGAATTAATATGAAACTCGGTACACATATAGATCTCATCGGGCCGAACAACTTTCCCCCGGTCAAGTTTTACGCCAGCCCAACAGGAAGTTGGCTATTATGGGATGTTTGGAAAGCGCTTGCTGTGGAATGTGAAGTAGTCCTCCTAGAGAATTCATCCAATCCCCACCAAACTCGGTGTGCATGAAGTCAAGACATTGAGGATTCTAAATTACGGACGGATTTTTGATATCTCGAACGGTTTGGCCGTGGCGAGGAAAATTTATGGCGAGAAAAGAGAAACACGAAGTGGTATAACTTCTGCATACATTAACTGATCTTCATGAAACTTCACCAGTGTGTTCGTGGTAAGAGGCCGATCAGATGGATGTAACTATTGTGAGCCAAAGTTATAGTGTCACCAACTGGCAGCAGGAAGTGTGTCACTTTCAACATGCTTTTGACAAAAGTGGGGGGGTTAGTTTTACCAACAGTTACAAAAATCAGTATATATATTGGTCTCAT